>NC_056612.1:26169528-26374528 GCF_018340385.1 Cyprinus carpio | reverse complement strand
ATAAAAATAGTTAATGCTATTCACTGAGGAGTTTATTTATTTTATATATAATACCCTATATACAATATATATATTTATAATAAATGATGTATGTACTGAGCAGGATTCAGTAAACAAGCAAACAATAAGCTGTTAAGTAATTAATTAATTAATTAATTTAATTTATTTTAAAAATGTATAGCAAATGCATGGGTCACATTTATTTATTTATTTAAAAATGTATTTAAAAATATATTGAGCAGGATTTAGAAAACAGTTTATGTAATTGATGTTTTTATTATAATTTTTTAATAATAAATGCTGTAGGTACTGAGCAGTAAACAGTAAGCTGTTTATTTATTTAATAAATAGTAAAGTCTTTTTTATACTCTACAGGATTTAGGAAACTATACTCTGAACATAGCACGAGTCAAATGTTGCAGTGTTGGTGTGGGTCACACCACTGGTTAGTCACAGAGTTAACTCTCTCATCCTCTTTTGTGTATCTCAGATCACCGTTCCTCTGTCGCAGAAACTGTTTAGAGCTTCAGAAACACACACAACCTCCCACAACCTGCCAGTTGATCAGATAGCAGTGTAACTAATGAAAAGCGTCATGAAAGCAACAGAGAGATTAATGAAGTTTCCCATGCTGTACTTTGCATGTGGTTCACCATTGGCTCCTCTGGGCACAGCTGCTGTTAAATGCTATTCATGGTGACAAATAATGCTCTATCTCAGCAGTGACACCTCCGAGTCAAGGTTAAAAAACACATTTGCCAGCCCGGATGAGCGAGGCTCTGCAGCTATAGATACGGAATAAATGTATTTACTCGCAGCCGGCTGGAGGCGGGACGAGAGGCACGGGAGTGATTGGGAATTTGGGATTAATTGAAAACATCTGTGCAACAATGCAAAATACCTGCCGTCTCCTATAGCTGCAGGCGAGTGTAACACGCATCCCATAGAGGCAATGAGTTCTGTTGTTGCTCTCTTTTTTGTTAGTGTTTTGTTTGTCCTTTCTCTTGAACTCTGTAAGTGGATGAGAGCACGTTACGATCTGTTTTTGCTCTGCATACGTATTTGTTTTGTTGTTTGCAAGCAAAGCCTCTGATTTGTAGGCAGTACATGCGGGCGGCTTTCGAACGGTCAATTCCTCCTGACCTTCAGAAAGAATTACAGTGAACCAATCAAGGAAAGATCTGAGTGAGAGCCAAGAGGGGAATCAAGGTCAAGTGTACGTGTGTTTTTGTGTCTGTGATGACATATTCTCCTAAGATCTTAGTTTTCTTGGTTATTTATATACTGGCATTGACTTATATAGTTTGTATTTAAAGACTAAACGTAAAACCTTTTGCGTATTTAGAACATTGTTAGTGGTGTTTAAAGCCAGCATCACTATTATAAATTGCTAGTGCTTAAAGGGTTAGTGATCTGAAGTGTTTAGACTCTTGTTGCTCTAGCAAATGTTAACCAGCAAATGGGTCTATAAATCAGGGACCTGAGCCACATCTAGAGACTAGACTAGTAAGCCACTCCTGCAAACCACCCACAACACAATCGCAGCAGTGCAGAGCACTCCACCAACAATCTTGCAACCAGCTTGAATACTCCAGCAATGACCTAGAACATACAACACCTTAGCAACAAGCCAGAGCACATTTTCCTAATGTAAATTAGAAAATCATAAAGCACTAGTATACAACAATGCCAACGTCTCTGGAAAGAAGTTGGGATAAGTGATATTGTTTCAAAATGTATGTATGTCTTCTGCTTCTCAGGGCTAGGGACTCAGAACTTGGTCAGTCTGCTTTTTAGTGTTGTCATGATACTGTAATTTCTAACTTTGATACAATACCTTGAAAAATGCTGATATTCGATACCATTTTTGATACAATGGGGAAAAACATGATAATGGGGTATATTTTTACATTAATGGCATTGTCTTGAGGTGGTAAAACACTGGAGAAACACTGGCATAGTTCATACATACAGTTAGAAAAGTGTCACTGAAGTTTTACAGATGCATTTTTCATTGCTGTCATTGAGAATACTTATTTCTATGAATAAATACGTAATGGATGTGTTGTAGTTTGCATCATTTTTAAGGTTGCCAAACACCGTTAAGAATGGATTTGGATGTATTTTTGTGATCTGTCTTTTTTCACCTACTGCTGATGTATCCACAGATCCTGAGGAATTTTTATGGCGGTCACAGGCCAAAACCTTAGGCATTAGTCTCTAGATGGGTGAAGGGCAGAAACTGCATGTGGACCAATGAGAAGTCTTGTCCTTCTTGGGCTTAATACCAGATGTTTTCTTTTTGCCCTCAAAGAGGAGTCTGGCCATTGTCTTAGCATCTTTATCTGATGGCGTTGGACAGTTTGCTTATGTTGGTCCACCAAGATCCAATCAAAATGTAGCAAACCGTTGTCCACTGTTGTGGTCAAAGAGGGGCCCCGCCATAAACTGGGCCCTGGAATGTGCTGTTCACCACCCACAGCAGCCTAGCAACCATCTACTGTAGCAACAGCCTAATAACCAGCTTGAATAATCTTTTAAGAACCCAGAACTATCAAGCAACTATCTAGTGTGCATAATAAACACACAGTACACCCTAGCAACCAGCCAGAGAAGGCTACTGACTGGCTAGACCATAGGAAACAACAACAACACCCTAGCAACAGTGTGGAAACCACCTAGTACAACCTTAGCAACCATGCAGAACATGGTAGCACCAAATTAGCAATGCCATAGCGACCACAGAGAACACTCTAGCAGCCAGCCTGAATAGCCTAGCAACACCATAGTAACAACTTGGCAATCATCCAGAAGATAGAAGCAACCATAGACTCTAACACCATAGCGACTACTCAGAAGAACCTAACAACAGTATAGAAACCTGCCAGAATACTCTAGTTACCACTTAGAATAACCTAGCAACCATGCAGAACATGGTAACAACCACACAGCAACAACATAAACAGAACATTGGAGAAACCATCCGGAAAACTTTAGTAGCCACACCTTACAACCTAGCAACCATGCAGAACATGGTAGCAGCCATATAGCAAGAATATAACCAGAACAGCAGAAAACATCCAAGCAACCACCTACATTAACCTAGCAACTATTTGGAACATGGTAGCAACCATATATTAACAACAAACAAAACAGCAGAGAAACCAACCAAAATACCTTAGTAACCACATAGAACAGCATAGCAACCATGCAAAACATGGTAGCAACCATATAGTAACAACATAAACAGAACAGTAGAAAATACCCTAGCAGCCACCTAGAATAACCTAGCAACCATGGAGAATGTGGTGGCAACAACATAACAAACAGGACAGCAGAGAATACCCTAGCAACCACCTAGAGCATCCTATCAACCATATAGCAAAAACATAAACAGGACAGCAGAGAATACCCTAGCAACCACCTAGAGCATCCTATCAACCATATAGCAAAAACATAACAAACAGAACAACAGAGAACCCACCCAGAATACCCTAGCAACCACCTAGAGCAACCTAGCAACCAAATAGTAACAACATAAACAGAACAGCAGAGAAACCACCCACAATACCCTTGTAAACATTTAGAACAACCTAGCAACCATATAGCAACAACATAAACAGAACAGCAGAAAATACCCTAGCAACCAATCAAATCAACTAGCAACCATATAGCACCAACATAACAAACAACAACAGAGAAACCACCCAGAATACCCTAGCAACCATTTAGAACATGGTAGCGACCATATAGCAACAACATAAAAAGAACAGCAGAGAAACCCCCCAGAATACCCTAGCAACCACCTAAAGCAAATTGACACCCATGCAGAACTTGGTAGCAACACCAAAGCGACCAAACAGAACACCCTGGCAACCAGCCAAAACACCCTAGCAACTGTCAAGCAACACCACAGCCGAAAAAACCCTAGTAATGTCCTGCCCAACACTTTTGCACCATGACAGCGACTTCTTCTGCAGCAAATCAAACGCTCACATTTTCTTACTAGATGAATTATTAAAATAAAGTATTAATAAATCTCCAGGTTACTTTATGAGAGGACATCACTAGATAACTGTGTAGAGACATAGAGCGAGAGAGAGAGCAAGCATGATAGATGAAGTAGGGAGGTACTGGAAGAGCGAACGAGAGATAAGAGAGAGAGCGAGAGAGAGAGAGCTGTGCCTGAGGAACACTCAGACAGAACAAATGAGCAGCCGTGGCTCGACTCCCGCCAGAGACGCTGATATCGGCACATCGGAGAGAGCTGCTTCACCAGGAGTCAGATTACAGCGCTCTGACATACGGCTGAGGACGGAGGTGCGAGAGCGAGACTGAGAGTTTCTCTGAAGTGGGATCTCCGTTCAGACAACTAGCGAGGTGTTGTTGCAGTCCTCGTGGTCCCTGTTCCCACATGCACAGATGAGATCATGGATTCACTCTTGACGGCAGCGGTGCACGGGCACGCCACGGATCTGGACGTGTAATGACCATGGAGAGCATGTTTATGGGTAAGTTTGAAAGTGTGTGGTTTTGTTTTGTAGGCTCCCCGTCTGGGGTTCACAGCGGGGGTTTCTCACAGGGACATCAGAGGAGTGCGGCTCTCGTGCCTCACCAGACACCTGATTTGTTGCGGTGGAGTTTAGCAGAGCGTGAAATCGTGAGCTACAACAAAACTGAAGGGATTAGGAGATTTTAGGAAACGTGCGGCTCTGTCTCAGCGTGTCGTCTGGAAATGAAGCTTCCCGCTGAACGGATGATTCCTTTCCGAATGCGCGGAGGAACGGGAACAGAGCTCTCCACGGGAGATACAGCAGATCTGTTGCTCTGAGGTGAAGCCGATGCATTAGATGCAGGTTTAGGGGCTTGAAAACATGATAAAACGTTTTTAGAAATTACTGGGATTGTTAAATAACATAAACATGAACTTTTAAGATGTTAGATTTACATTTGTATGAATTAAAAAGGCAAAGTTTGTATTTTTTTTTACATGCTTTTTACCATTTGTAATCCCCTTTCAACTTTTTTGCTGTCCTTAAAAAATAATGCAATTATTATTTCTGTTTAAAATAGTTTTATATGAAGTCTAGCATGTCACTCTGCTGCTTTACATGTCACACCATCATGTCCACACCAGACGCAAGTGGCGTCCCATGATGCACTACCACTAAATTGCTCACAAAGCCATGTCCACTGGAAGTGACTGATGCTCCTTTTGATGGAAACCTTCCATTTTTCTATTTTTTTGTTTCTACTTTTGATATTCTTTATTGCACAGCCATTTTTTCAAAGGTTCTTTGTTTACAAATAGTTTTTACTATGCTTTTTTTTGTGTGTGTGTGTGTGTGTGTGTGTGTGTGCATTTAAATAACTTCTGAATGAAATCAAAGCTACCTTGATGTTTTTGGTCCCTGATGTGCAGCTTCGTAGTCAATGCAATGTGGTGCAACACCTACTGTGTCCAGTGTAGAGACGGGTTCTGTTCCAAAACCCAATGAGCTGTCTACATAGGCAGCTTGATATTTGGCCAAGTTCTACAGCAGCATTGCACGCTTGTGTTGAATGCCATCCCACAATGCATTGCAGTGAGCTTGGTTATCAAGATGGGGTATGAAGCAAATTAAAATAATTCATTTGAAACCTAAGTGTTGATAAAAATTGTAAAATGTACTATTTTATCCCATATTTATTATTAATTAGAGTAGTTTATTAGAGTATTGCATTGTTTGCTTAGTAACATGAACTGCCTTTTTTATTATTTTGTACTGTGCTCTGAGGTCCCCTTATAATGTTATCAAGATTTTTACATCAAAAAACATAATTTAGAAGTAATAAGCTATTTTCTGTCCTGTTTTTATCCCCC
Organism: Cyprinus carpio; assembly: GCF_018340385.1. NCBI lineage: Eukaryota > Metazoa > Chordata > Actinopteri > Cypriniformes > Cyprinidae > Cyprinus > Cyprinus carpio. The sequence continues at coordinate 26,368,665 of NC_056612.1, read as the reverse complement.
CTCAATAGAACGCTCTGTTTGAATAGGCGTGGCAGATTGTAGACTCGAAAGTAAATGCCCACTGCTATGATTGGTACACTTGTGTATGTTTAACAGTCCGTGTCCTTCACAGATGGACGCTGCTGTGATTTGGGTTAAAAACGCATAAATATTCAGTACATATCAAATGATCTGTAATAACGGACAAAGCAATAGTGACCGCGTAATAAAAACAGTTACTCACACTTGTGTTGCGACATTACTGTCGGATCCAATATAGTCGGCACAGCATTGTCTATTAGTGTCAGTCTTTCTGAAAATCCTGCGTCAAATTGTGCCTTGTTTGTAAGCAAATCCGTGGTAAAATGAAGTGAACAAAGGACTGAGCTCTTACTGATGTGGTCTGGATCTTCATTAAAATAAAGTTCTTCCTCTCTTTCCAAATGTAGGGATCAGAAGAAAGTCAATGCAAAGAACTGCACAACATCTTGTCTTCAGAGCTTCTTTATCATTTGGTTTCTGCACAGACCTGCGTTTGCCTCTCTCGTTATTTACACTATGTGCATGAATCAGTGGGCGGGGCTATTTGGCACTGCAAAGAGTATTGTTTTTTTATGATCTTCTGTGTAGTTTGTGTTTATTGTCATTTTTATGTTATGTGGTATTTGGTTCTGCAAGGTGTTTTCTGCCTTCAGTTTAAGCTGTTTTTAGACTAACGAGAAAGTTCTGAGTTCTGAAACTTGCAGGAGGATTTTTTTTTTTTTAGTACAATGACCTCAAAAGATCAAAATAATTTTCTCAGTTCATGATCCCTTTAACTTAGGAGCACTATTGGTGTGACACCCACAGTGCTGCCTATGTAGGGATCTCACTAAGTTTGGAACAGACCCACTGTGTAATGTTGACCTATAAGGAGCCATTCACACAGAATGTGTTTTTTCATTCCACTGCACTACATTCCCTTTGTTTTTCTGTGTAAACACGCTAGATGGACATCTTTGACTTTGATGGACATTTCTAAAAATGCAGTACTCAAGTTAAAAGAAATACAGCTTTTAAAAAATGCATCTTGAGCCCTTGCGTTGTTTTTCCCCGTTCCATTGCATTTTTTCAAAGCTAAAACAAAACAGTACAGACATTTAGCATTTTCATATGCTGCGAACCTTCAGGGCAAGAATCAGTATTCATCCAGTGCAGCTTGAGCAATCACACGGGTGCCAACTGGGATCAAATCTGTGTTGGTTCTGGTACAAAAAGGTCAATAAACTGTCTTAAATAGACTTCTTTTACAATTGGAAAACTCAGAAATGGGCTCTTGAACTCCTGTGGCTTTAGAGCAGTGTAGATCTTGTTGTGATGTGGGTGATGACAGCAGAGACTGCAGTGTGGTTAACCCAATATATTTATTTATTTGGTTTATAACCTCAGATCGCAAAGCACATGGCTGGTGGTTCCTGACCAGTGCTAGTCAGGAGTCGATTGTAATCAGGTCTGCATGCAGTTTATATATTTGCAGTTTTTTTTTTTTTTAATGAAATGTTTTATTATTTTCTGAATAATTGAGGCTTATGATTCTTCACATAGATGATGAATCATACTAAACCCAGTGCACATTATCACAACTGGCCCTTAGTGGAATGTGCAAAACAACTAAAGCTTTATGAACTCCATCTGTGGCATAATATATTGATTCATCCTTCAGTTTGTCAAAACAAACAAAAATTCAGTTTACAGCGAAGCATTTGTAATGGAAGTCTAAGATGTGAGGCATTCCAGAGGGATTCAAAGCAGAAACGTGTTGAAGCGCTGTGCATGTTTATTATTTGAGCTGTATAGTTGTCTCAGTCATCCTTTTAGCACTGGGACTACTTGTCTAGATGAACGTCTGCATATGCTTTATCAACATAATTCCTGTGGGTGTTTTTTTCTGTTAATACCTGAAGCAGTGTCCAGTCTGATGATATGATTCCTAATTTGAAAGAAGGATGTGCTGTAATGAAGTATCAGGTGGATTTTTTGTGTGTGTTATGTTAATCACTTTAATTTTTTTGTTTTGTTTTCCCAGATGATTTTAAAGGGACAAAACATGTAGCCTGAAAGTATGTTTGCATTGTAAACATTTGATTCACAAAATTTACCTTTAATGCTGTTTAAAACAAATTAAGTTTGTCATTTTTATTTTCATCTTCTTTTCTTTTTCTTTATATTTAATTTTTACTTTATTTTTATTTATTATGAAAATCTACAAACTGAAATTAAAAAAATAGAAACTAAGAAATATTGCATTAATAAATACAAATGTATTTATTTATCTATTTATCTTCTATAAAATAATTAATGGCTATTTTCTAACATTTAATTATTATTATTATTATTATTATTATTATATCTATTTTATTTAAAATTTTATAAAAAAAAGAATGCACAGCTATTTTTCAATGGCTGTTAATTTTTTTTTTTTTCAGCTGTATAATGGTGTAGTTATGACATCTACCAGCAGGGGCAAGCTGTGAATACCAACCAGCTGAACCTTGATTCCATAACATGAGAGGAAATATTGCATAGAGTTGTTAGACTAGTTTTGTTAAAACGTTCTGCTTTGTTAGCCTTGGTGCTTTGTTTTTGATCTTTGTGTATTTTATTGTTTATCCTATAGTGCAATGCCTCAGAGACTTCCTTTGTAAGTGCATTGCTGTAAATAATGCAAGATTTTTGCGTGTTTTCAAACTGAAGGACATGAAGATGTTGTATTGATCTAAACTGCTGTATATTATACACTCTTAGGATGTGTTTTGACTGGAAGTCCAGCAGGAGAGACTCTCTGAGTTATGCAGTGTGTGCTTTGAGTGCAGATGTGTGTGTTTTTTGTCAGGGATATAATGGGACATGTAGAAAAAGCAGACTGGATCAAGTCTAGGAGAATCCTAGTGATGAGCAAACAGAGCGGATGTGATTAATTATTTACGATATGGAGACGATGCTATCTCTGACACACACACCCACACACACACTTCTCTCTCTCCTTGGTTTCATTACTGCGATCGCTGCAGCAGTGGGAAGCGGTGTGTGTTTAGAAGTGTTTCACAGAGCCGGTGGGTGTTGATAGAGTCGGTGAGAACTGAAACAGGTGGGTGAGAGTAAAGTCAAAGTTCATGCTTGGATTCGTGTTTTTAAAACAATGCAGTCTTTTTTTTTTTTTTGACCAGTTTTGATCATGTTGGGTTTTCTGTGCATCCTATTTAGTTTATAATCTCACACTATATATTACACTTGTGCAATAGTGGCTTTTCATTGCTGTTTGATATGTAAACAGCTATTTTTACATTAGGCAAGTTTCCATCCAGTGTTTTTATGCACATTTTGGGATATTGCATAAACAAGTGCTGTAGGGAAGCACTGAATAACATTTTGCAAAAACACATAAAAAATGTAGACTTTCACTTGAAGAGAAAACCTTTTTTATTTTCTAAGACATTATGTGCATAAATTACGATGTAAACACATGTACCAAGTAAATCCCTAGATGCACATCAAAAATGTCATGTGACTGAATAATAAGCTCAGATGATTGTTTCTGAAATGCTGTTGAAAAGCACTAGTAGGAAATTGAGAGGTAAGAATCGCATAAGGAAATCATAAACACCTAAATCATTTATATCAGATAAATGACTTAACTTTATAATAATCTAAGTTGCACATCTGATTGTGTTTGTTTTTGCATTTTGATTTTCTGTTCTGATTAAATTGACCTGGAGCCTGACTAGCAGAGATCTATTTGAGACAGAAGTTAAGAAACTCTTAAGATAAGTTGTAAGAATGTTGAAACACACTCAAGTTCTCAAGTTCACTCAAGAACTTTTTTCCTTAAGAATAAAATTATTATATAGTAGTTCTTGTTGAAGACTAATTGATCGACTCAAAAAACATTGCAAAGTTTTTTTTTGTTGTTCTTGTCTGCAGATTATCTTAATAATAATCAAAATAAGCAGGCACACTATTTTCATCAAGATCTTTTAGAGGTTATTTGCAATTCAAATTAAAAGGAATTCAGGAATTCAAAAGTTTTGAACATTCTTAACCCTCTGCTCCCTGTGTGCCTGACAAGATGACAAAAAAAATTTCAGTGAAATTTATCTACTGTATTTTACATAGATTAATAACGTTTTTTATTTAAAGTTTTGTATTTTTAGAGGATTTTATGGTATTACTAAATTATATTTATGAAATAGTTATGATCCATTTAGTACCTGTTAACCACTTTTTGAGCATTGACTTGAAAATGAAATTTCCTATAAACTGTCATAAATCTTGAAAGCTTTGACACACAGACTTCAGTTTGGTCTCTTTTTAAAGAAGACACATGTCAGATTGTTGCTGAAGGGAAGTTTTACTCTGAAACTGTGAGTAAGCCATAAAAGCCATAAATCTTACAAGTTGTGTTTCAAATTTTAGGTTGATATCGCAAAAAAAAAAAAAAAAGCTTTCTAAAAGATTTTGTTTGGGCGCAGTACCAAATGGTTTCACTAGATAAAATTTGATCCCCATTCATTTCCAATGCGGTCATTTTTGACATTCGAACAGTACAAATGTGACATTTTTTCAGGGCCATTTAACCTTTTTGAACCATGTCCATGTATTTTGTGTGTGTGTGTGTGTGTGTGTGTGTGTGTGTGTGTGTGTGTGTGTGTGTGTGTGTGTGTGTGTGTGTGTGTGTGTGTGTATTCACATAGCAAGTGTCAAAACTTTTACCAGGTTTCGTACCATTACAATGAAGAAACAATAAAAAAAAAAAAAAACTGGGGTTAAGAATAAAACTATGCAGTTTTTCTAACTTAAATGTTTTTGGGAATACTAGATATTCTTCAGAATGTTTTGTGAATCCAGCCTCTGTATTATAAGATTATTTTATTTATAACATTTGTTCATCATGATTTCTGTTCTGTGGTAAGTGAGGAGATTCACATGCAGACAGATAATGAGAGAAATTCAATGAGGCAGCCAGGGGCGAGGAGAGAAATATGGCATCGGGAGGAATATGCGATGCATAAGTGGAGATGGCAGACCATGCTAACCGTTGAACCCTTGACCCCTTTCTGTAAAAGTGTGAGAGCTCGTTTCAGCGCTAAGAGCGAGGTGGTCTCCATAGACGAGAAGGTGCTGAAAATACAGCTCACCGAAAGCAGTGCAGTGACTGACTGCAGGGCAGAGAAGATTGGACATTTTCCACATTACTGTTCTTTGAAACAGAAAACAGAACCTTAAAAGACTTACTCTCGCTGCGGGCACGGTGTCAAAAAAACCTCGTAACAATCAAAATGTTCTCATCAGCTTAATAAGTCGTGTTCCCTTAAACCCGAGTGACACGCTGCCAACACTGATGTTTTGCCTGTTTGCCTTTTTCCAGAAAGAGGCTTTTGAATGTTGTTGCATCGTGTGCACACCAAAATCAAACCTCGTAAAGATTTTCAAAGCCCTGAGGAGATAAAACCCAGATGCTTGGGTCTAAAGACGCCCTCCTGGTTAGTGGCGAGTTCCTGCTGTCACTCAGGCTGCGGTTTTACTTGCATATTTAATTCTGTTTTCTTGTTCAGTGTCTGGCTCCGTGACAGCATTCCTTTAGCCTGATGTCATTTGACATGTCAGAGTCGAGTCGCTGACATGGAGGCCTGAGGTTGACATGCTTTGTCAAGGGAGATCGAAGACGTGCTTGCACTTGCACAAAGGCATGTGGCACAACCATTAGGGCTGTAGCAAGGGCGTGTTTTTTTTTTATTATTCTCTTGTTTTATTATTTCTCTCCTCCCCGCAAGCCAAAGGACTAGAGGAGTTAGTAACGTTTTGTTTTGTAATCCATGACAGGCTGGTGCTGACATTTCAAACCTCAAATGAAAGCACAAACACAGATTTTTTGAGATATGAAAGCATGTGATGTCGAAGAGATCGCATTTGTGACTTTTAGATCTCAGCTGTTTCTCTAATAAAATCAAATGGAGACTTTCTCTAAAGTCTCCCACTGTTTTCCCAGAAAAAAGACCTTAATAATCTCAATTCAGAGGAGATGAGGCTGATATGCATAAGTGATAGAATTTTTTTTTTTTTTTTTTGTCTCCTGTACAATAATGAGATGAAATGGAGACTCTGGAGAGTTTCAGAAGAGATCTTAGAAAATTGTAAAATATGCAATCAGAACAAAATGTTTTATGGTTTTCCATTTTAGTCAACACCTAAAATTAGAAACAGTCATAAAGGAGGTCTCGTTATTATCTCGGTTGTTTCTTCTCAACAATAATGGGATCAAATAGAGAATAAAATCTCCCATAAACACACACACAAAAAAATGCAGTATTTCTTTATTGCATAATACACATTTCTTAATATTATGCCTAAAATGTGTTCAAATGTTTTAATATCACTTTTAATAAGGATTATATAGTCTCAGTGTACTATCAGTCTTTAAATGCAAAGCTACCTGAAGTATACTTGCAATAGTTCCACTTTAGAACAATCAAATATACTTTGGTTTATCTTTAGTTGGATTTCCACACAATTAAACTGCATTAAACACAAAATTAGTTGTTCCATTTTAGAAGACTTTAAGTATACCACTTTAGTAAACCAAAAGTACAATATATATTCCCCTAGTGTAGAGAAAGTTTAACAGTTTCTCCTGAGAAAAAAAGATCTTGACCAAAAAGTTGTTTTCATAGATAATGAGGTCAAATGGAGACATTAGACAAAATTATGGAAGCCAGTTTCCAATACTGAATAAATAAAAAAGGTAATTGTGACTTTTTATCTCACAATTCTGACTTTTTTCTTGCAACTGCAAGTTTTCATCTCGCAGTTCTGACTTTTTTTCTCAAGTTTTTTTATTTTTAATAAAGTCAGAATTGCAAGAAATAAAGTGAGAGTTGTGAGAAATAGAGTCAGAATTGATATAAACTTGGAATTCTGATTCTGAGCTTAAATCTCCCATTTCTGACTTTTTTTCTTGCAGTTGTGAGTTTATTTCACACTATTCTGAGAAAAAAAAGTCAGAATTGTGAGGTGAAAAGTCACAATGACCTTTTTTATTCTTCATTCATTGGTTTCCATAGAAAACCTTCCAATTTCTCCTGAAAAAAGGACCTTAGTCATCTAATTTCTAGAGTTTCAGAGAATATCAGACCAATTGCAAGCTATGCAATCGAAGGAATAAGAGAATGACCTTATGTGATATAAAAATCAGAAAGGAAATCTGATTATCTTCTGTACAGTAATGAGATCAAATGGAGACTATGAGTCCATTTCTCCTTAGAGTCAGACCATAGCGGAAGTTGGAGATTTTAGATAGCACCTATGCATTAGAAAAAATCACAAAGGAGATCTAATATCTCAGTAGTTTCTTCTAGACAATAATAAGATCAAGTACAGACTTTCTCAAAATGTTCCCACTTTCTCCTGAGAAACATACCCTAATAATCTAATTTCTAGAGTTTCAGAGGAGATCTTAGAAAATTTCAAGCTTTGCAATCAGAAGTAGAGGTTATTTTAAAATAACCCTATGTGATAGAAACATTTAAAGGAGATCTTATTAATATCTCAGACAACAATGAACAAATGTAGACTTTACCTTAGTTCTTCTGAGACAAGTGTCTTCTTTTGAGTTTCACAACTGATCCCAAAATGTCCCAAGCATTGCTCACATTTGTCAAGATAAAGTTTGCAAGAGATTTCAATATGAACTCAGACATTTTTCATTCAATTCCCATTTAACCAAATTATTTGAGCTGCTCTTCACATGAATTTATTTTAGCAATTGACTCATTTTTGTCAAAGAGCAAAACTGATACTTTAATGAAACAAAGGATGAAGTCACTCCTAAGCAATGCATTTTTCACTGCCGTCACATTTCTGCATTGCTTTGGGTTTTTGGTCTTGAGTTTTTCTTCTTTGGCTTTTGTCTTCGTTTGGATACGGAATGCTGTTTCTTTTTCTGGTGCGTTAATTGGATGTGCTGTAAAAATCTGCCTTTCCAACGCCACCCACACAAACACTCATACTGTAATAAAACAAGCCATTTACTTTTTTTTCTGCTACTTGGACTAGTGTTTGTGTCTACTGCTATAACAGATAACAGCCAGTCCGGAGTCTCGGTTTGACGAGGGTTTTGTTCAAATATTTATAGTTACTGGAGAGTTTGTTAAAAAGTGAATGATATGGCAGATGTTTTAGAGTAAAAAGTACTAAAGTCCCGATGTCATCACTGGCAGTGTTCAGATCCACAGTAGAGATTTCGCTGTGTGTGTCAAAGAAATGTTCTGGATCATCACGTCTTGCCTGAATTGATCTCATGAATTGTGTGCTCACTGCGATTCTGCCAAACTAGGCCTTGATCCTGCTTCAACATCCATGTTGGTCCTTAGAACATCAGATTTTTAGGGATAGGCCAAAAGTTCCTGTAGTTTTCAGTTTGCTGCCACGTCTCATGCACAGTTCAGTCTATGGCAGGCTTACAGTTTTAAATTTGCCAACACTTTAGATTAGGGATGTGTACTTTATGTTAAACTTCTCAGCACATTTATTGCCATTTTCATGTTTAACGCAGGCAGTTTGTAAAGGTTATACATTTTATATGTCATGTATCGAGAATGAAAGCTAAAATTGTCATTTTTGTTTTTATTGATTTCTCCAGGTTTATCTTTATTTTAACTTTGTTAATCAGTGTTTTCATTTAGTTGATGAATGTGTTAATAATGAAAAGAAATAGTAAAAATAAACAAAACAGCTAGGCATATTATATTTATTGGGTGCTTTGGTTTTTCCGTTTACCACAGATTTTTAATCAATTTTTTTATTTTATAAAACTTTTTTTTTGAGTATTCTTTTTATTGTTTTAATTTTAGTATCTTAATGTGTTAGCTGTTATCATTTAAATATACAGTATTTATCAGTGCAGCACAATGTAGTATTATTTATAGCAAGAGGCATTTTTATGTTTAATACAGGTAGGTTTTATAAGTTTTGTAATATAGCGTATATCAAAAATGAAAGCTGTATAATTAGTGTCCCTTTTCATTTTATTTGAGTTAATGTCGGAGTCATGTATGTGACGTATTTCAGTTCAGTTTCACTTTTTATATTTCAGTTAACAAAAAAATCATTAGAAGTATGTGTTAAATACAATAATGCAGTCAGATGGTCAGAGGGGCGGAGTCAAAAAGTAAGAGGCATTGATGATGTCATCCAAAAAGAGAAGTTGTTAAGATGTTAAGAAAGATTTACAAAAGATTACAAAAACAAATATTGTTTTAATTTGGAAAAATAACACCAGGAATGTGCATCTGGCTTTCCACCAGATCAGCCAATTTACTCGCACGACAGTTTACTTCTAGTTCAAAGGGTTACGCGGATAGCATTGCACGGTTCATTTGGAGCATTTGGCTTCCCATAAATCTCATAACTAAATAAAACAGGCTGTGTGATGATGAGGTAGGATAATTTGGCATGCAGATATGAGACGTCAGCACTTCTAAAATAAACGGCTAAAATAAAACACACTTAATAATTTATCTTTTACTTTTAGTGGTTGCACATGTGCATCATCTGATAACCAAGCATGACCTCTCTGTCTCTCTTCCTCCTCCTCAGGTAACGCGTGTCAGAGCGGACTGGTGCCAGCACTGGTTCGAGCTCCTCTGCCCACTGTGCCACCCTCTCTGGGCATGAAGCACTTCCTTCCCTTCCCTCTAGACGGCGGCTCCACGCTCAGCCTTATTCCCAGCTTCAGCAGCGTGAGTCACACAAACACACTCAGTCTGGAGGTGCTAATGAGGTCCACTCTGTTCTCGCGCTGGTGTTTGAAGAGAGTGTCGCTGTGATGATTGTCATATGAGTGCTGGTCGTTCTGGGACTGTTGGTTGTGGAGTGCTTTGCAGTGCATTCTGGAAATATAATGCCAGCTGTTGTCTTAGGCTTGAGTCGTGAACTTGTGAAGATCTTATAAACATCTACTGCATAGTCAGCTGGATGCGGGTAATGATAGATGTAGATATGGCTTCTGAATAATAACGACTGGTGCTAAAAGAAGAAGAAAAACTAATTTTCTTGATTATTTAGGAAAAATCACAAAGGACGTCTATTGAATGTCTTGATTGTTTATCATAGATACCAGTGAGGTTACATGGAGAACATATCAGAGGCTTTTGCTTAGGTATTGTTCTGTACCGAATTTCAGAAGAGATCTCAAACTCTATGATATCAAAGGGTAGCAATAAAAAGATCTCAAATACTTCTCGTTCAATTCTCAAAAGGATCTGAGCTGCTATTTGCATGTTTTATAGCTCTGTAGTTTTAGAAAAAGCATCTCAGACAAAGTTGATTATATTAAACAAACCATAACTGAGAACATTACTTCTGAGCTACAAATCAAAAACCTTTGAGAAATACATTTTCAAAGTGATGCTAATTTGCTATCCAACCTTGGTCTGTTCCCATAAGAAAAAGGTGCCAAAGAAAGGTATCTCTTTAATATCTTAATTGTTTCTCATAGACACTAATAAGAATAAATGAAGAGAAAAAAAGGAGAGAAGACTTCTGTTTCTCATACCTCAGTAATCTCCACTAGAATTCCAGAAAAGAACTCAACAGTGACTCAAATTGTGCTGAGATTTGCAAAGATACCAAAGCCAGAAACCTCACAATAAACTCATATTCTTCTATATACTGTATCATTACTGTGTCTCATTTGTGTTCTCATTTTTTAGAGGAAGAAACATCTGAGACACTTAAATTAATCATACCTGCAATTTGAATTGATTCTCCTGAGCTTTAAAAGAGCAAGCTCTGAGCTATCCTCTGGGATCACTTTTTGCTACGTTGCTTTGGGTTTTTGTCAGCATGAGAAATACATTTTTGTAAGATGCTGGTGTGGCACTAAAGCACTCATCAGCGCTCACCCATCGCGCCACCAACAGATGGGAACCTCTTTGATTATTCGTGCATGTGCTAAAGTCTGAAAAAGCACAACAGACAGGCCGTGTTGTCCTAAGACGGCGTATCGCTGGGAGGGAATTTGGCTGGAGGGACGACTGAACTGGCTGGACCTGCGTTTGGAAACTGGAGTGTGGGATTTTTCAAACATGCTGGTAACAGATGCATGCATGTGGAGCGGAGAGGCACAGTCATGCATCACAGAAGAGTTTAGTCATATGCACACACACACACACACACACACACTTTTTGATAGTGGTTCAGAGAGAGGCAGCAATCGTCGCCAAGGCTGACATTTGCTCTGGATCCCTAATCTGTATTTAACAGACTTTTCCTTCAATAATGAGTTGTGCATTGGCCATCCTCTGGAGCCGGTAATCTGATACTAGATTAACTCACAGCAATCTCTCTCTCTCGCTCTCTCTTGCTCTTATGCTACGTTGGCGAAGCTCGCTCTCATATTGAATTCCAGAGTTGGCTTGATCATGGTTGTAAATGCATTTATATCCCATTCTTTTGTTTTTTTGCTCGGTGCACTTTTACACGTGGCAATGGATTTGTTTTTGGTGTTCTTGAGCGCAGAAAATGTGCAGTGTAGATTGCATTGGACAAATTAAACTGGACACCTCAAAATAATATATTGACAGTAAATATTCATTACAACTTTCTATTGTGTTATGGAATGCAAACAAAAATCTAAAAAACTATAAATCATGCTTCTCCCATGTTATAGGATAGTTTAGCCAAAAATGGAAAACTTGTCAGAAGTTACTCACCCTTATGATGTTTCAAACCTGTAGCATACTGCTAGCATACTACTTACTGCAATGCAAACTGTGTTGTATAGACTGAATATTACATTTGCAACAAATGTCCTGCATATGTAATTTGCCAAATTGCATGTAGTTATAATTTTGGAAATAAAAATTGTTATTTTGCATTTTTAATTCAGTTTTGCATGATAATCTATTGACAGTAAAATAGAGTTCTCACTTTATAGAATGAGAATGAATTTGCAGCAAAACAGAATCGCTTGGTTAGTGCTGTTCTTTTTGATGAATCAGTCAGACTAACTTGTGAATCAGAATGAATCAAATATAGGAGTCATTCATCTGAATCATGCAATGAATTGATCAGATCAGACTTATTTCCTTACTGAATCAGCTTGGATGGTTCAAATGCTTATTTAACTGTAGTTTCTTATTAAAAGAGTTTATTCGTAATTTTTTATAGGTTTACATTTCTCTTTAATATTGTAATTTGTGTTTGAGTTACTGTCTTTGAGTTTTATGGTCCAAAAGGTGTAATGCAGGCTTGTCAACCACGTTCTTTATTGCAAAATCTACTTGTATTAATAAGTTGTTGCTTCTGTCTGCACTCATGTGGCTTTGTAACACATCAACAAAGCCATGCTGAATATAAGAAAGTGTGTCGGATGTCATATGTTAGGAAACAAATATAGCCTGACTATTCATAGTTTAGTCATGGTAGGAAACACTGGTGTTCACTCACCTCACAGAGTTTTGTGTCATGATCGACTTGAGCTCTTTCAGATGGAGCGAGAGGTTTTCGCTGTGTATCTAATGTGTGTGTGTGTGTGTGTGTTCATTCTCAGGAAACAGTGAGGTCAGATCTATAGCTGGCTCTCAGAGGCGTGTTAAACATTCACTGGTTCAGAATCGTAAACACAAAGGAATCTTATAGAATATGACGGCATTTTTCCAATTCTAATATATGTTAACAGCAATTTTACAAGGCTGGAATGATGTGCACAGTTTTTTCCAAATAATGTATATAAAGAAGCCTGTAATGTGCGCATGAAGCCATATAAATTCAGTTATATGAGAGCAGAACTAATTTAACATTAAAGTGACTTTGCTTAATTGATATGATGCATAGTTACCGATGGCAAATACACACAAAAAAGGTTTATAAACTTTGTTTTCTTCCAGAGATTTTGTTCTAACTAGCTGTGAACACAACAAGCGATGCATGATGGAACATTTTGTCAGTCACTGAGAATGACTTGAATGGAATACTAGCATAGTGTCTGGTATACATTTAAAAATATCATATTTAATTTAAAAATATATACAATTGTAATAATTTGATAATTATTAATTATAATTATTTAAAAAATTAATTATTATTATTTTATAAAATTCATGATTGTTTACTTGAATACGTAAAAATGCTAATACTTAAAAATAGTATTATTAAATACTTAAATAATGTAGCTTTTCTATTTTCAAAATTATTAAGATTTTAATATTACAATTTTATAACAGTAATAAATAAAAATTATTTTTATTTATATTAATATTTTTTATTTATACTTATTTTAATTTTGTTGATAATATCCAAGCTATATATATATATATATATATATATATATATATATATATATATATATATATATATATATATATATATATATACCAGATAATTCCTCACATTGGAAAATAGATATTGAAGTCAAGTGCATTGCATTGTGGGATACTCTTGTGTGTTCTGCAGTAGTAGTATTCTATTCTGGACATAGACCTGATTTTTATGTTTTCCGCAGTATTTCACTTTCACTGCGCACAGAAACATTATTGACCTTGCAGACGTGTGGCATTGCGCCGGGTTAGTAATACATTTAGACACAGTCATGACTCTCTGGGTTGTACTGCGATATAAAATGGGGCTACTAGGTCTGATATGAAAGTTATGAAACATCAGACAGAAGCTTTTGGAAAGCGTTTCGAGTCTCAGGTGGACCTGGAATCCGGGTTGATTAAGTGTATTTGACGCAGATCCAGTGAGAAAAAGTCAAGCAGTGCTTTTAAAGAAGAGGATATATGAGGGCAGAAGATAATATCATACCAATATTATGCACTTCAGAACAATGCGGAGATGAATCCAGTCCGGTTTTCTCCATAATGCTCTGTTCAGAGGCTCCCAGTGAAGAACGACGTGCTCGGGGAGTGTCTGAAAAAAAGAGATGAGAGCGAATGAATGAGGCTGAACAGTTTTCGGTTAAGGCCCAAGAAAATACCATTTATCTTTCCTGAGGCCTGTATTTGTCTGCGAGAAACAATACAAACTCTATTTCCCCTGCAGAGAGGTCTGCACTACGCTATTGATTTCTCTGTGGAAAATTGCTCTGGAGTGGAGCGCTGGGAGTGACACACGGGCCTCAGCGCCGTCCGCTCGGCCTGCGTACCGCAGCATGTTTACTGCCTGAACACACAGCCGGACAGCACCTGTTCTTCTCTGTTGCGTTAGACCGGGGTTTGTGAGTTGATGAAAAGCTAAAAATTTATTCAGTCATAGAAAAGGCAAGTCAAAAACTTGTAAACTGCTTATATGGTACACATTGTTTCAAAACAGCTTGACAGAAAATCGTGACGTTAATGGAGGGTAATATAGTTACATGTGCCAAAATAGAAAAATCAATCAGTTTAAAATCAAAATGAAAATTAAAATAAATAAATATGAATGCACTGTTATAAAAACAAAAATAAAATCACAAAATGGCTCAGTACTATTATTGAATCTCTCTACAAGATGATTATCACGTTCGTGGGTATATTTAGATGCAAATGTAAATGGTTTATTATTATTATTAAAATAATAATATAAAGCAAAACAGATATATATGTGTGTTTATATATATATATATATATATTTATATATATATATATATATACACATACACGGTATACACACATACATATAAATGAAATATTAATACATTTTATTGTAACATAATTACTTTAAACTTTTATGAAATACTTTATCATTTTTAACAAATTATAAAAGACACATGCACACACACACATTTCCATTTCACTAAGATTTTAATTTATTTTAATATTTGTACTTTTATTTTTATTATTATTATTTTATATTAAATTATTATTTTATATTTAAATATAAATATTCTTTATATTTTTATAAAAATATTTTTTTTTTGCAATATATGGTTTTTAATGTATAATTTTTATTTATTTTTTATTTTTAAGTAATAAATAAGACAAACATTATATATTTGCAATTTTAATTTATTTTAATATTTTTAGTTTTATTATTATTTTATATAACATACAAATGTGCTGTTTATTGAATTATTTAAATATGGAAAATCTCAGGGGGTACTTTAAGAAAACATTTTATCTCAAAGCTTCAGCTGTCAATAAAAATCGTGAATCCCTGCATTTGGCTAACGAATAAACTGAAGGGATAAGGTGTGTGTGTGTGTGTGTGTGTGTGTGTGTGTGTGTGTGTGTGTGTGTGCGAGGTGGAGCGATGTAAACAGACATACGCAGCTGTGCCGGTTTCTCATTCCCACCCTGTTGTCTCTCTCACGGTGATGATTTGTTTCTCTGGTGATCTGCCAATGGCCTCTCCCTGGTGGAATGCACTGATAATACCCCAGCTTTTTACCCCGATGTTTTCCTGCCAGTTCGTCTGCGCAGCTGAGCCTAATATACTGCATTTTGATTAAAACAATTTGTGCTTTTGCAGATGCAGAATCGCTGGGAGAGCGGAGATGTATCGGAGCCCGGAGGGGTTTAGTTGGCTAAATTGAAACGTCTTTCAAACCCTGACATATTCTGTGAGCTGTTTTCTGCACACATGAAGCATTCCTCGGGGTCTGAATCATTTGTATTGTTGTTTTCAGTGACCTCAATGCATGAATGAAACGGGTACGGCCCTCTTTGTGACTCCCAGCAGAATCATTCAGTGTCATAAGTCTGTGATGTCATGATGCATCAGGTTTGACGGCGTGCAGCGTACATTTACTGCTGTCACGTTGATGCGTTTCATGTTAGAAACTAGCAGCTGCTGACCTGAAGTGGGTCGCACATGCTGGGAGGGTAATTGCTCTCTGAAATTCAATCTAACACCACAATGCTTTACATTTCAGGTGTGTATGACAGATATTTTTGGCTGTTTTCCTGCTTGCTTCAATTTCACCCTCCTCCAGCTGCTCCCATTTTCTTTTTCACATCTAATTGGGTTCAAACCACGGTATGCTTGCAACATCAACATTGGAAAACTGTTGCATCATCAACAGTTTCAGTTAAAGGCGTAGTTGACAATTTGCTGAAAATGTACTCGCCCTCAAGCCATTCAAGATGTAGATGATTTTGTTTCTTCATGGGAAAAGATTTGGAGAAATGAACTGTAGCATTCCATCACTTGCTCACCAGTGGATCCGCTGCAGTGAATGGGTGCCGTCAGAATGAGAGTCCAAACAGCTGATAAAAACATCACAATAATCTACAAGTAATCCACACCAGTCCAGACCATCAATAAACATCTTATGAAGTGAAAAGCTGCATGTTTTTAAGGAACTCATTCTGACGGCACCCATTCACTGCTCATAAAGAAACAAAATCATCTACATCTTGGATGGCCTGAGGGTGAGTACATTTTCAGCAAATGTTCATTTTTGAATTAACAGTTTCTTTAAGTAAATAATCAGCTAAAAGTAAAGATTGTGAACTCTTCCTGAGTACATTAAGTAATAAATATCAAGTTAATTTAATGTGTCAATTTCAGTTAATATACTCTAGAATGTCTATTAATGTTTCTAAATATTTAATATGATCAATTTCAAAAACATTGTTATATTTTGTACTGCAAACATCCTGAATACTATAAATCTCAAGCTGGATTTATATATTCATGGATATATATATTCAATTTTAGGCTATAGACACTTAAAAAACTATACGTGCAATCAGTTTTCACTGTTTCTTCAAGTAAACTAATAGAGAAGGCAGTCAGAACAAGTTTCAAATTCCCAGCTGTTTATCACAATATTGTCAGTGTTTTTGACTCTTTATATCTCAGCTTTATATCTTTAAGCGTATTTGGATGCATTTTGCTTGTGTGTTGAACCACAAGCTCTGATGACAAACAGACTTGCATCCAGACAAACAGCTCTTGTGGGAAAGTTTGCACATTTGCAAGTTTAAGACGTTTATGCTGTCACGCAAGCCTCTTTACACCTGTAACATGTAATGAAAGGCCTTCCGCCTTTAGTCTCCCGAGAACCTCACTTAAGTCTTCAGTGCAAGCTTTTTGCTGAGATTTATGAGGTCGACGAGAGTTTAAAGTGCAAGGGCTGTTTGAAACGTTAGCCTGCAGCCATGCTTGCCTTTGCTGTAACGTCGTCACCCTTGTTCCCTTCCCATCCTTGTTTTACATTCAAGTCTACAAGACATACAACCATGTCCCGCTTTCCTTCAGGGTCAAATGGACTTTCTGACTCTGTTTACATGCAGCCTGATAATCCATTACTAATCTGACTCAGGGCTCAGCTGAAATGAAAAGGCTTCATGTAAACACCTCAGGTGATGTAGATCCTAAATAATTCATTAAACTGAAGAAAACAGCCTTGTGAACAACTGAATCTGGCTGCTCTCACAGTCTGATACAAAAATAGCTTGCATGCTAGCATGCATAGCTTTTATTGTGTTTGTTTAGTGAAGTTAGAGATGTAAGAAGAAAGCTTTCTTGGCATATTCTCAGATAGAAAGGTAAACACTTAATGCACTGGGAAGATGTGCTGATTTGCCTTGTCTACTCCGGATGCAACTCTAGACACAGCAAACTGTCTTTGATTTACTGTCAGAAGTACAAAATACATAACAAAAAGATTTAAAAGCCAGTGGAGTCACTTTTTAAAAGAAATTACTTTTTTATAGGGGGTAGGTTTTTAAGGGTAGGTTTAGTACCAAACCTATTAAAGAAAACTGTAATACTTTTATTCAACAAGGACACATTAAAATGATCAAAAGTGTCATTTATAATGTTACAAAGAGTTCTATTTCAAATAAATGCAGTTGTTTTGAACTTTCTATTCATCAAAGAATTATAAAAGTGTCACGTTGTCCACAAAAATATTAATCTGCACGACTGTTTTTAACATTGATAAGAAATGTTTCTTGAGCAGCAAATCAGTATATTTTTTGAAAGGTTATGTATGTACTGATATATATAATGTGTGTGTGTGTGTGTGTGTGTGTGTGTGTGTGTGTGTGTGTGTGTGTGTGTGTGTGTGTGTGTGTGTATTTTAGAGGGAATGAAGCAGCTGGAGTCACTCTATTGTGCATCAGAAATCAACCAAATTCATTCTCCACCACATTTTAGTGATTTACAAACTTGAATATGAAAATGCCGTCATTATTTATGCATTTGAATGTCTTTCAAAACAATGGAAATTAATGTTGACTACAGATGCCAAGCAAGATTCTTAATGGTTTTCACTGAATAATGACTTCAGTGTCAGTCTTTTCCTCACTCAAAGCATCATATGACATCAGAAGGCTTGAAATATAGAGTGTGAGTCATATGGACTAATTTTATTACGATTTTTTTCCTTTTTGAAACCTAGGTTTCCATCCACTTACACTGTGAAAGAGAACAGCTTAGATATTTGGCTAAACATAGTTTGTGGCATACATGACATGCTGCGGTGTAAATAATGACAGAATTTTAATTTTTGTCTGTACTGTTCCTCCAGTCCTGTAACTCATAAGGACGTATGGCGTAATTGAAGAAGCAGGACAGTTCGTTTCACAGTGTTTTGCCTCTGGAGTGTCTGATGCCTTGTGGTGTGTTCAGCGGTGTGTGGTCATATTCTTCTTCCTCTCGTTCACACCATAATCAATCTTGTTTAGTAAGCATGGACAAATCACCATCAGCAGATGAATGGACTCATTTCTGATGTCATGGATCTTGTTAAGGAATTCTCAGCCCGTCTCCGTGAGGAACCATTCTTCACTTTAAATGGAATTTCAATGGAATTCTGCCAGATAGAACCAGTTTGCATACAGGTTTGAAGAAATATTCACATATTTACAATATATCCAATAGTGCTGTCAAACAATTAATCATGATCAATCGCATCCAAAAAAAGTTTTTGTTTACATAATATAAGTGTGTATTCTGTGTATATTTTTAATGTATATATAAATACAAACACATACAGTATATATTTTGAAAATATTTAAATGACTTTACATGTGTATATTTATATGAATATAATTTATATTACATTAAAATATATTTAATATATAAACATAACATATTTTTCTTAAATATATACATGCATGTGTGTGTAGTTATATATACATAATAAATATACACAGTACACACACATATATTGTGAACAAAACTTTTATTTTGGATGCGATTAATCTCGATTAATCGTTTGACAGCACTAATATTCAAGTTTATTTTGATGGCAGTATGCAGCAACATGGATATTGCATTATTTATTTAATCATTGCATTTTCTTCCTTTTTGGTTCTTTTCTTGTCTCACGATATAAGACTATAAGATATTTCCACCAGTGTCTCTTATTTAATCTTCAGAAACAAAAACGCTATTAGAATTGGAATGTTTGAATCATTTCGATTCAAAATTGGTTCAACTATTTGTTGGCATTATTTTTAAAAAATATTTCTGCAAGTCTCACATTTTCCTTGTATTAATACATTTTAGTGAAAAAGTCTACAGTATGTAGGTAAACACTGCTTTTTTATAACAATTTATTTATATATTGATGCATACCCTAGTGAAAAAAAACTACAAATGTATTTAAAATGTGCTAAGTATACTGCAAATACATTTACATATTTATATGCTTAATAAAAATACCCTGCAATTGTACTTTTGGTATACTATACTGGTATACTTAAAGTCTGCTAAATTGGAGCAACTTGTTTTGTGCTTAGTGCAATTTAATTTTGTGAAAGTCCACCTAAATATAAACTGAAGTATATTTGATTGTGCTAAAGCGGAACTATTGCAAATATACTCCAGGTGCACTTTAAATATCTTGCATTTAATGACCGATATTATACAGAGATCGTAAAATCTTTATTAATAGTGATATTAAAACACATTTTAAGCTTAATGTTAAGAATAAAATTTAATTATAATTTTATATCAGTAAGTCTTACGTGATATCTCAATAAGTATGTTAATGGATTTGAAGTTAAATAAATGTGTTTTAAATAAATTATGGCATGTTTTGTTTTCTACTAGGGAATACATGGAAATGATTAATTATTCTTCCATGCTAATTTAGTGAAAAGCATGCTTTAAATTTTTCAACTGATTTTACTGCTTTTAATAATCATTCTGAATTTACTCAGCATCAGTGAATTAGCTTTCAGGTTAAATGCATAAATAGCTCTAGTCAGCATCGTCAGTGTCAGTCTTGTTTTATGTTGTTCTGCAAGTCTGAAGGCGTAGAGAAACTTTGTTGGGTGTTCTGCTATGGGGTTTTTTTTTGTATATGTTGTTTTGTAAATCTAAACATAGCTCTATTGTTGGAGTGTTGAGACCTGTGTAGGAGGCTCTGCTGCTGAATCTGTGATTATGGTACATAAGTTCAGTGCAAACCCCACTCACAGAGGAGAACCGAGATGGAGATGAAGACAGAAGTGGGCAAGAGCTTCTCATAACAAGCATAAACCGCTCCAGAAAGCTCGACCTCAGGCTAGAAATGATGAAAATAGACCCACAAGTCCACCTCTGTAGATTACTGAACTGCATTTACACTGTTTGGGAGGTTAGACGCATAGCGGTTATATAATCCTTGAGTTGAGGAGGGACTTTCACAGCTGTTCTGTCTCGGTGAGTGTAGAGCAGATCGGTCAAGCATGGGCTAAAATGTACTTTCTTAAGAAATGTTCCTAGTTTTATTGTGCATGATTAATCAAGGCTTGTTTATATTCATCTTTTCATCTTCAATCATCTTTTATGCTCTTCACAAATCACTTTTGTTTTTTATGGTTTAGTCAGTTGCTGCTTAATAAAATTGCTATAAAAAATGCATTATTTGATCAAAAGTAGAGTCAAATTGTGAAATACTATTACAATTTATTCCTGTGATGCAAAGCTGAATTTTCAGCATCATTACTCCAGTCTTCTTCAGTGTCACATGATCCTTCAGAAATCATTCTAATACGCCAATTTGCTGCTTTAGAAACATTTCTGATTATTATCAATGTTGAAAACACCTGTGCAGCTTCATATTTGTGACCCTGGACCACAAAACCAGTCATATGGGTCAATTCTTTGAAATTGAGATATACGTACTGTATATACATCATCAGAAAGCTGAATAAATAAGCTTTAAATAAGAATAAATAAGCAATAAATAAGTTTGCTAGGATAGGACAATATTTGGCTGAGATACAACTATTTGAAAGCATGGAATCTATTTGGAGAGTATGCAAAAAAAAAAAAAATCTTGATCTCTAAATATTGAGAAAATGAAGTCCAAATGAAGTTCTTAGCAATGCATATTACTAATCAAAAATTAAGTTTTGATATATTTGCAGTAGGAAATTTACAAAATGTCTTCTTTGAACATGATCTTTACTTAATATCCTAATGATTTTTGGAGTAAAAGAAAAATCTATAATTTTGACCCATACAATGTATTGTTGGCTGTTGCTACAAATATACCTGTGCTACTTATGACTGCTTTTGTGCTCCAGGATCACATTTTTGTGGAAACTGTGATTCTTTTTTTATTTTTCGTAATTGTTTAAAGAATAGAATTTTCAAAAGAACTGCATTTATTTGTAATAGATACCTTTTGTAACATTTAAATGTCTTCACTGTTACTTTTGATCAATTGAATGCATCCTTGCTCAATAAAAGTGTTAATTTCTTTCCAAAAAGAAACAGTTTGAATGGCAAATGCACATATTTTCTCATTGGATGTTAGTTTTTCAAGTCAAATGATTTGCTAATGGCTGTTTTAAATGGCACGTTTGCAACTTGGGAATCTCGGTTTGTAAAGCATCTTCCCAGACTCTGTTTAGGGTGTGTATATCACAGTCATGCAGCCGCAGCCACCGGCGGAGAGGTGAGCCGCCCGTTTGCTGCGTAATGAAAGGGTTTGGTGGAGCAGCAGGTGTGTGATACGGCTCTATTCAGGAAGGTCTTTGTGTCTGCGTGTGTGCGTGGGCAGAGCTTGTGCTCAAGCACCTCAATAGGAGCTTCTGCTGCGATGGCCATTTACCCATCAGCCTCGGCTCTCTGTACCCATCTGTCAGCGAGTGCTTTTCTCAGTTCAAGAGACTGTGCTCTTTTATCCTGAAGAGCTGTTCTTTTCACCACAGCCAGATCCTGTCCGCTTTCAGATTACTGCATTTTGGACGTTTTGACTAGTCGAGTACGGAATTTACCTTTTTTTTTTTAGCGGATCTCTGGCAATGATTTTTTTTTTGTGTGTGTGTGTGCTTTTAAGTATCAAAAACAAATACTTTTGTGCATCCAATTTGAGTCACTTTAAACTGTGGTTCTAAGTCCAATACATAGCTTATTCTAAATATCTCATTTTACAATCTTGTGCAATTAAAATCCACTTGTTTATATTTGTGCATGGCTAAACAAAGTGATGAACCTCTTTGTGTGTTCGCCGTCTAAATCTCTATTTAAAACGTTGGGGCTGTTGTTTTCCGGACTGAAAGCCAATATGATCATAACACATCACACAGACTCAGTTTTCTGTGTGAAATGTCATGCTATTAACAAGTTTTAACATGTTTGCTGTCATCATCGACCCAGACGTTGTTTCATTCTCTAAGGCTTCTCCTAATGTTCCTCTTTGAGGGATGTGATTTATATTTATATATCTCATTTAATTTCAGTTCTCTTTTGCTACAGCCCTCTGGCACATGCCATAACTCATCATTATGTGTGCAATAAGTCAGATAAGCAGTTCAATATTTAATATGTTTCCCTCAGATTTGTTTGGATGATGTTATCTGGGTCTCACGGGTAGATGATTCCCACTCACACCGCGGCCCACTGCGGGATCATTTTACACATGTTTATCAACATGGAGCAGATCGTGCTGTTCATCATCCTGGCCTGGCCTCCCCATCCCGATCTGAATTGCAAATTTCGTCGGTTGAAATCAATAGACGCAGGGACTGGGATTCACATACGTGGGCGTGTAATTGGGAAAAACATAAGGGCTGGTATTGCTTCTGACAGGTCATTTATCCCACTTTAGCTAATGGTAAGCATGGCTGGTGTTGGCCGCGGCTGGATTCGTTATCAAATCGCGGTCTATGTTTTCTCTCGTGCTTTGTTTCTACAGAATAAACACTTTGCAAGTTGTGCTGATCTGTTTACCTGCCAGGGCAGATCCCTTAGAAAGGCTCGTCCAATAGATGCATTCATAAAAGCAACACTCAAACAATTTATTTTTTGTGGTTTAGGAGTCATGTAGTCAAGTGGTTCACATAGTGATTCATGCATTGATTATAAATCCTGCCCATGGAATCCTGTAATTCTTAAAATAGGCCTTTTTAATAATTAATCACTTGTTTTAAATAAAATAATAAAAAAATAGCAGTACACTACTTTTTAAAAGTGTACGGTTGGTAAGATTTTATAGAATGTTTTTTAAATAATTATCTTCTGCTCACCAAGGCTGCATTTATTTGATTAAAAATAAGGTAAAAACAGTAAAATTGTGAAATATTATTGCAAATTAGAATAGCTGCTTTCTATTAGAATAGGTTTTAAAATGTAATTTATTTCTGTGATTCTAATTTGAATTTTCAGCATCATTACTTTAGTCTTCAGTGTCACATGATCCTTCAGAAATCATTCCAATATGTTGCTTTATTATTAATGCTGTTCTTTTTGGCTTTCTATTCATCAAAGAATCCTGAACAAAATGTCACACATTGTTTCCAACACTGGTAATAAATCAATATATTAGAATGATTTCTGAAGGATCATATGACTCTGAAAACTGGAGTCACAATCTAACAGACCACAATCTAATTCAATTCAATTCAATTTGCGAATGCGATCATCTTCCGTCTGTTCTGCAAAATGTAAACAAATGTATATTTCTGCAAGCATAAATATCGTGAAAAAAAAATCTATATTAATTGTGTCTAGGCAAAGGCATTCCTCCTGGATCAGGTCATGACAGAGAACTGACATGTTTGCGTTGCTTTACGATGCTGCACATCAGAAAACATCTTGCGTCTGTCAGTGGGCAGCAGGAGGCTAATTTAAGAAGACTCTGAATATCTTGACATCCTGGAGTTTCTGATATTCCACTTCAGGAAAAAAAAATGATTTGGGCATTTGAACATGAATATTATATACACCAGGATGCTCTTGGGCACTTAATGTGTCAGAGAACATTTGTGGAGTTGTCCTTAAAGCAGTTAAGAAAAACAACAAGTGCTTTTTACTCAAGACATCTTGAAGTCATAGAAGTAAAGCTTTTATGCAAATTTAATCAGTAGTTTGTCTTAAAAGGTCCCTTTTGGAAACAATATACTGAAATTTAATCAATTTTTTTTTTTTTTGTAAAATTGCTCTGACTCTTACTTCATGCTTTTGGTTTTATTGTGCATAATTTAAGCATTTTATTAAAAATTGGAAGAAAAAAAATCTTTTCACAAACTTGCTCTGCCTCTTAAACATCTTTCCTTTTACTATTTACGTTGAATCATGACTTTAATGCATGTCATTGATTTTATTGTGCATGACTTATACATGTTATTCATAAACAGCTTTTCCATAATAGTTTATCAGGCTGTCAGGTATTAAGTCATGCTGAACGAGTTTTATCTTGCTCTTACTGATGTTCTAGCTGCTTATTCCAGGGTTTTTGCTATTCTTAAAAAGGTCTTTAAAAGTCTTCTGTTCCACAAATTAAGGCTTAAATCAAAGCAGAAAGTCTTAAATTCATAAAATCATGACATTATAGGTTGCATGACTGCAAAAACAAGTTTCTTTCTCAATATTTTTGTCTTGTTTTCTGATAAAAATATCCAAACATCCTTATCCCGAGCAGTGGGATCAGAAGGTACAGTAAAAGTTAAAACATTAAAAAATAATGGAGATCTGTTAGAAATGGCATTTTCAAACTGTGAAGCATTGCTAATACAACACATTTGCATTTAGAGGCCATATTGACATATTGTGATTTTTATCTGGTCTTAAAAGGTCTTTTAAAGTCTTCATAAACCCTGTTACTGATTGTGTGCATGTTGTTTTGACGCACAAATCCTAGAAAACCCTGGCAATTTCAAAGTATCATGTAAGCGAGGTTATTACAGTTGTTCTTGAGTTGTTGAGCTTTTCTAATGAGTTGTTTTTGATGGTTATCAGGTTTTTATTGTGCATGTAAACGCTTTGAATGTGAAGCAGCGTTTCCTCGCTGAACCCGGCATGTTTGGAGCGCGAGGTCATTGCCGCGCACAGATGGTTAATCTCTTTTTCTTCTCTCTCTCTGTTCTTTTTCTCTCTCCCTTCCCGCGTTGTTCGCACGTCATCCTCCGAGTCTTTCGGTTTCCCTGCAGCCCCTCATTGGCAAGCTGGACGTTCTCCAAAACCTGCACCCATCCTGCTGTTTTTAAGTGCCATCTCGTCCTCTTTTTAGAGTTATTCCGCAATTATATTATGTAACGTTTTCAGATACGCTGTCCAGCTATTTTTCATGCTCATTTCAAACACGTACATGTGGTACCAATATGGCATGGATTCGTACGAAATTGACATCAGACCATAACTTACTGCGACTGATTGGCCTGATGGGGTTTTATAAAGAAGAGTGTATCAGGTTTCTAAACTGCGTGTCACTTGTCGGAGCTTAAAGTGGAATTGATTTAGGAGCCTCATTTACAGCTGGCCGCAGAAGACGATTGTGAATCGAAAGTGATTTTCTGCTTGTGTAACACCGGCGGCTGGGCTGACATCTGTCTGCAGCAGGTTCAAGTTGTTGAACCATCATGGAACAGACATCAGAGGAGAGAGCGCACGTATATCAGTCTGAGGAGACGGAGGCAGGAGGCAGACACTTATCTGATAGATGGACAAATGAAGGCAGCAGGCGGAGGCTGAGAGCATCGGTGTAATTTCACAAGCTCATCGAAGACCGAGATGCTCTCAGCACACCGAAGACCACCCCAACAGTCATATCCTGTTTCACCGTGCCTCAATTTGACATTAGACTGATAGTGACTAAAATAAATCAATGAATAAACAACATACTAGGAATGGGATTTATAAGATTCCTTAATATTTCTTGTAGTCTTTATTATTTTTTAAAAACAACTCAAAGTGCTGTACAGATCAGGATGCTCAAAAAAAAATTATAAAAAAATTACAATCTATAAAATAGCACACATGAAACTAAAATAGTACTAAGAAGATGTGCTTTAAGTTTTGATTTAAAAGAGGAGAGTGATGACACCATATGGATCGATAATGGTAAGCTATTCCAGAGTTAGGCCTGCTATCGCGAAAGCACGGTCTCCAAGTTGTTTTAACCTCGATCTACAAACAGAGAGCACTCCAACGTTGCCGGATCTAAGTGCTCTAGATGGATTGTGACAATGTAAAATATCAAATAAATACATTGGTGCTAGGCCGTTAAAAAAAAACTAACATTTTAAATTCTATTCTCAGTTTGACTGGTAGCCAGTTTAGAGAAGTAAAATGTGAGAAATGTGATTGAATTTTCAACTACCAGTTAACAGCCTGGCTGCAGCATTTTGAACCATTTGAAGGCGTCCAATAGATGATTGGTTTGCTCCATAATAGAGTGAATTGCAGTAGTCAAGGCGTGAAGTAATGAATGCATGGATGACTATTTCAAAGTTCTTTAGAAAAAGAAAAGATTTAAACTTTGCGAGACATCATAGATGATAAAAACATGATTTGACAACAGAATTAATTTGTTTATCAAACTTGAGACCTGAATCAAACAACACACCTAGATTTTTCACACATGGAGCAACATAAGAACTTTTGTCGCCAAGGTCCAGATCACGTAAGTTATAAAAATCACTTGGACCAAACAGTACTACTTCAGTTTTATTCTCATTTAAGGCCAGAAAATTGTGTGTAAACCATAATTTTACCATAAACACGCTAGCAGGACCTCTATGGAGCTTGAATCATTATGTTTAAAGGGGTATAAAGAGAACAATGTTGGAGCAAGAATAGATCCCTGTGGAACACCTCAGGAAAGATGTGCTGCTGAGGAAGTATATTTTCCAATGCATACAGAGAACTTCCTGTTAGTTAAAAAGGACTGAAAGCAATTTAGAACAACCTGTCCTCCAACTAATACGCTCGTATAGGTCGTTTGTCCAAATCCCTGAAATACGACCCATCAGAGCGTATACTACAATTGCGCCCCTATCGGCAAAAGGTCGTGTTCATATTAATGTTTTGTACTCTTTTATTTGTCCCGTGATTTGCGTTTCGTGTAGCTCAGTTGGTAGATTATTGCGTTATACTTTGAAATGCAATCATGCTATCATGGGTTCGATCCCCGAGAATGGACGTGCACGTAAAATGTATATGCTCAAAAAATCATAATTTAGCATGATTTCTGTGAGGGTTAGGTTTAGGGGGTGGGGTTTAGGTGTGGGTCATTCGAACGAATAAGCCACCTACTAAAATATGTACGAATTACTGTGAGATCGGTGTAAAAAGTCCACACATTGCATTTAAATAAACGTGCGTTTTGATTGGTAATGACGTTATACGTCATTTCATGACGACAGACGCAACGCGATACTGTCATTATTTTTTACGCCCGCTAGAGGCCGCTTAACGTTAAAACGTAAAAATAGGTCGTAATAAGGTGCTTGCACAAACGACCTATATGGTCGTTTTTTGTTGGAGGACAGGCTAATTTAGAACAGTGCCCTGAATGCCTACAAAATTTTCCAGTCAGGAAATAAGAATTGTATGATCAACCATATCGAAAGCTGAGCTGAGATCTAAAAGGACCAGAGCAGCAGCACTCCCATTATCTGCTGCCATCATAATGTCATTATTAACTTTCAATAGAGCAGATTCGGTACTGTGTGGTTTTCTGAATCCTGACTGAAAAGTATCATATAATGAATTAGAATCCAGAAAAGAATGTAGTTGAGTAAGTACAACCTTTTCCAGAATTTTAAAATAAAAGGAAGATTAGAAATTGGTCTGAAATTACTTTAATCAGACACATCAAGATTTGGTTTCTTCAAAAGAGGAGTGACTGAAGCATGTTTTAGGCAGTAAGGGACCATACCAGAACTCAAATACATGTTAATAAAAAACAGGAGATCAGGCCCTATCAACAATTTGCTTAAAAAAGTGTGACAGAATATTATCATATGGACAAAAAGTAAATACTAAAGAAAACAGTAATATTTTAGTAACATTTTAATAATTTATTTACCAAAAAGGGGAAAATGTTTGTGGTACTTTTTGTCCTGTTGATAATTTATATATATATATATATATATATATATACAGTACAGACCAAAAGTTTGGAAACATTACTATTTTTAATGTTTTTGAAAGAAGTTTCTTCTGCTCATCAAGCCTGCATTTATTTGATCAAAAATACAGAAAAAATTTAATATTGTGATATATTATTAAAATTTAGAATAATTGTTTTTAAATTTATTATACTTTAAATTATCATTTATTTCTGTGATGCAAAGCTGAATTTTTAGGATCATTATCACATGATCCTTTAGAAATCATTCTAATATGATGATTCATTATCAAAGTTGGAAACAGTTCCTGCTGCTTAATATTTTTTCAGAACATGTGATACTTTTTTAGGATACTTTGATGAATAAAAAGTAAAAAAAAAAAAAAAAAAAAAAAAAAAGGAAGCTATGTTTTTAAAATATAAAATATTTTGTAATAACAATATACACTACTGGTCAGTAATTTGGGGGTCAGTAATTTTTTTTTCTTTCTTTTTTTAAATAAAATCAATACTTTTATTCAGCAAGGATGTGTTAAATTGATAAAAAGTGATAGTAAAGAAAATATATTATTAGAATATATATTATTTGAATTTTTTTTTAAATTTTGAATAAATGCAGTTCTTTTTAACCTTTTATTCATCAAATATATTAGACAGCAGAACTGTTTTCAACACTCATAATAAATCAGAATATTAGAATGATTCTAAATGATCATGTGATAGACTGGATGTTACATGTGACACTGAAGGCTGGAGTAATGATGCTAAAAATTCAGCTTTGCATCACAGGAATAAATAATTTTTTTTAATTTTTTTTAAGTTTGTTAAATTTTATTTTAAGTTGTAATATTTCACAATATTACTCTTTTTTTCTGTATTTTTGATCAAATAAATGCAGGCTTGATGAGCAGAAGAGACTTCTTTCAAAAAACATTAAAATAGTAATGTTTCCAAACGTTTGGCCTGTACTATACTATATATATATATATATATATATATATATATATATATATATATATATATATATATATATATAGGAAAATTGGCAGGACATATTTAACTGCTTTACACACGCAGTATAAGCATATTAGATATTGTATATACAGTAGGGCTGGGCAAAGATGTTCATTTTTAAAATTTAAAGTACCAATTTTTGTACAGCAAAACTCTGAATATGCATGTTCAACTAATTTTTGTCATATAAACTACTGATGTTTAGTCTACTTAGTCTTCCCAATGCTGATCTGTTGCTCAAACGAGATGCATAACTACACATGCAAGCTGTTATAATTTCAGCAGACCTTTCTGAGTGTATAATTTTGATTCGGGTTCTCATGAAATCCTCAGTGGAGTTTGTTTTTCCCCTCCTCTTTTCCTCTTTTCCTGCTGTGTTGATTGAAGAGCGTGTGTGTGAAAATCGTTGGCCTTTAACGTGTTACAGACTGCACAACCACAAGTCGTGTTTCTGGTGAAGCCGCCGGGGGCAACGTTTTTATCACGCCGTCCGATGGGTAACAGAGTTGACATTCAGCGTGCCGCTGGGGTGAATGAGGCTAATAAAACTGCTTTTCCGTTCTCTCCTCTCCTCAGATGGACCCGGTTCAGAAAGCTGTTTTGCATCACACGTTCAGCACTTCGGCCTCCACTAAAAGGAAAGCTGTCTCGTGCGGCGTGTGCCAGCTGAGGTTTAACTCGCAGGTGAGTTCTCTTCACCGTGACCCTGATATTCTAACCTAAATCCACAGTAGAAAAATACAAATCTAATTATCCAACACAGTCAAGGTAATGTGATAAATATAACCATCCCCACATTACCCTGATTTTGTGTTAGTTTTACAAAGATTATCACTTTCATCTGCACTGCATCAGTTTTTGAAACGTAATGCAATAGTTTTCAAAAGAGAAACTTCTGGCATTAATTACTCACTATGCATGATGCTTATTTTCACGAATTACATGAATAAACACAACTAAAAAGTAGGGCTGATTGCATGTTGATTCACAAATCCTCAGTTTGATTCTGATTCTTTTTGGTATATTGCAGTTAATTTTGCTTAAAGAAATACATTTTCTCTCAGTGCTAATGCTGTACATTGTACAGGACAGTGTTTTAATTCAAACTGCTAACCTGCCTTTTTTTAACCCTGACCATTTATTAAACAAGGATTTGTTTTGAGAATCGGTCTACATTGGAGGTGGTTTCATGTATTTGATTCACTAAAAAGAACCGGTTTATAACAGTTATTTGTTTTTAGAGTTGATCTGCATTGTTCAGGCACTGTATGTGTTTGATTCAATAAAAATAAACGAATCATAAGATTCATTTGTTTTGTGAATTGGGTTTCCCTGGTTATGCTGTATATATTTGATTCACTATAAAAAAAAATTAATAAACGCCATTTGTTTCTAGAGTTTGCATACATTGGTCGGGCACTGTATGTGTTTGATTCACTGAAAAGGACTGGTTCATAAGAGTCATCTGTTTTGACAGTTGGCTACATTGGTCACACTGTATGTTATTAATTAACTAAAAAGAACCAGTTCATAAGAGTCATTTCTGAATCAAGCTACACTTGTCACGCTGCATTTGATTCACAAAAAGGAATCTGATTATA
Source organism: Cyprinus carpio (assembly GCF_018340385.1). Lineage (NCBI taxonomy): Eukaryota > Metazoa > Chordata > Actinopteri > Cypriniformes > Cyprinidae > Cyprinus > Cyprinus carpio. The sequence continues at coordinate 26,337,816 of NC_056612.1, read as the reverse complement.
TTGGTTGCACTGTATGTTTTTAATTCACTGAAGAAAAACCTTCATTAGAGTCATTTGTTTGTGATTTTGACTACATTGGTCAAGCTGTATGTGTTTGATTCACTAATACGAATCAAATTATAAAAGTCATTTATTTTGAGAATCTGACTACGTTGGTTGCACTATATGTTAATAATTCGCTAAAAAGAAGCAGTTCATAAAAGGCGTTTGTGAATCGTACTACATGCTGTTTTAGGTTCGCTAAAAAGAACCAAATTATAAGGCTAGTTTGTTTCGAGGATCTGACTACATTTGATGCGCTGTTTGTTTTTGGTTCCCTAAATAGAACAGATTCATGAGTCATTTGTTTGTGATTCGGATTCCATTGGTCACACTGTATGTGTTTGATTCACTAATAAGAACTGGTTCATAAAAGTCATTTGTTTGTGATTTGGTTTACACTGGTCACACTGTATGTGTTTAATTTGCTAAAAAGGACCAGTTCATAAGAGTCATTTGTTTTGAGAATCTGACTAGTCTGGTTGCCCTTTATTGATGAACTAAAAGTAACCTAAGAGTCATTCGCTTCAGGAATCGGTGTGTTTTTGATTCACTGTAAAGAACCAAAGTCATTAGTTTTGGGAATCGATATCTTTACCCAGCCCTACATACAGTACAAAGATCTGTCAATACATTGTGTATAAAGCAAGTAAGAAGGTCTTGCCCATGCATTTGATCCATTTCTACTGTCATACATTATATATCATCAAACTTCCAGCCATCTATTAGGCTCAGACTATAGATCAACCGATTCATTGAGGATGACTTTGAAATGGCCTAGAGGACAATTTTATCTTCCATCCTTCATCCATCCCTTGTCATTTTCCATTCAGGAGAACTTCTTCCTGTGTGCCACACTTTCATCCGAGGTATTTAATCCAAAATAGGATTATTTAAAAACAGCACTGCCCATATCCGCTCTATTAGGTGCTCATTTACAGCGTCACTGTCAGATATTAAGCTGTAATATCCACAGGACCGAGGCCTATCGCACAGCAGTCACAGCTCATTATGTGCAGCCGTCAGGACTGTGTGACAGGATGAGTGGGCGGGGCTGCTGTTGACCAATCACACGCCCTGTAGCTCTCCAGCAGCCAATCACAGAGAGCGTCTGGGAGAGATTATACATTCAAATCATGCCGTATGCTCAGCAAAACTTCATTATCATTGGCCGCTTGTGCTCCAGCTTCCAATCAGCTCCAATCTGAGCAGGGGAAGTCTTTATGCGACACATTTTCAAAAATTAAATGGCTTCTGGAGAGTTACAGAGTCCAGCCAGGCGTTCCGGGGCGACTTTTGAAAATGACATTTGGTTTTCATACTGTATATGGCCACAGGTCTATTTGAATATGAGACACTTGATTTTGGATTCTTCAGGGCGTATGAATTATAAATACAGTATATAATGGCAGGGGAGAGAAAACCTAGTTAGTTCTTGAAGTGCTTTGCTCTTTGCCTGCCAAACACTGGCTGTGGCTCTAATTTGCTTTGCCCATGATTGATTGATAGTGTCATTTAACAGCGTCCCATTGCAGGTGCCCATCTTAGTTAAAGGCTCACGGGGCAGGACTGACTTCCTCCTCGTCGGGCGTCCACTCTCGGCCATCACAGTGGCAGCTCTTCCGTGTCGTGCGTTTAATGAATGCTTGATTGTGGCTCAGATTGCACATGACATTTATCTGTGTCACTGCATTCTCCCTTGTGATTGGCCGACGGAACGAATAGCTGGAAGGTGTCGGGAAACATCCCATTTATCTTGCTGTTAAAGCCATTTTCATAACACTGTGCCGCTCAAATGATGTGTTACTTACAAACCCCCCTGATATAAATCTATATGATTATGATCCATATCCCGCACTGCTATTTGTACAAATGCAATATATCAAAAGGAGTCTGATCCGTCATGACGTCTTATTGCTTTTTATAAAGGTATATCTCCCCTTAATGTATTTACAAAATTACCTCTCTGGCAAGCAGGCGGGTATTGTAAAGAAATAAGTCGTGAGAGGAATGTGAGTATGAAAGCAAGGTCTGAACTGAACGTTCACCAAATGTGAGTAAAAATCAGCTTTGGCAGGTAAACAGCATTTTAACCAAGAGACATAGACTAGCTCATAAACGATGCTATGGGAGATGGAATGTTATCAGTTTGCTAGGAGAAAATAATGCAAAATGTGGTTTATGGCCAGTAATAAATATTTAGACATTTACAAAATACAGTTTAATGGGCAGAAATAAATATATTCAGATTTATATTTAGATAAAAAAATTTTTTAAATGTAAATATAAAATTAAATATACTTATAAATTAAATATACTCATGCAACTTTTTTATATTTATAATTTTATAATTATTATTTAATTAGATTTATTGTTCCTAACTTACTCACCTTTGCAAAATAATGCAAAACACAGTTTTGTGGCCAGTGATAAATATATAATAATTCTGCATAATTAATAATATAACTCTATTTTATTTTATTTTATTACTATTATCAAATTTACTTATTAAGTATAAATATATTTTTAACTTCTTATATGTATTTTCCATTATTTTTAAGTTTTATTTATTTATATATTTATTAGGGATGCAGCAAATTTTCGGCTGCCGAAAATTATCGGCTGAAAATGCCATTTTCGGCTTTCGGCCAAAAGAGGATAACGGCCAAAAATATGAGCCGAAAATATATTTATAATAATATATAGACTATATGGCATGCCACACTGCCCGGCAGTGTTCAGCATGCAGGTTTCACTATCCTCCTCACCGTGGGGTTTGACGCAATAGCTCTTCACTGCAGTACACAAGATCCATCCAGGGGTGGAGATGATAGGTTTAGGGACTTGTAAGGTTGGAGGAGTTGGATCTGGGTCCAGCCTCGCCCCCTGGATCTTGTGTTCTGCATTGAGGACCATCTCTTTTGACATGCCGCTCAATATTCCTCTCTAAATATGTGTTCCGCACGTGTACCACTCATGCTCACCAGAAAGTCCGCTCAAATAACGCACCGACAGAACATTTCTATGTAGTATACTTGTTCCTGTTTGCAATAGCGCTACTGTGCTGTAACATGCTGTATACAGCTGTACAGGGCAACACTGGTAAAATGATGCTACTCTCTCGTGACACTATGCTCTGTTCTGCTCACATGCTCTGATAATAATAGCTTTGTAGGATTATACATTATTTGGATAATTAGTTTTAAAAAGGTTGTATCTGATTCTGTTGCATGGAACTGAATAAAAATAATATATTGATATTTAATATTAAGTTAACACTTTACAATAAGGTTCCATTAGTTAATGTTAATGTATTAACTAACCTGAACAAACAATGAACAATTCATTTATTACAGTATATATTCTTTCTTAATGTTTGTTAATGAGAATACTGTACAGTTGTTCAGAGTGTATTGACTGTTAACAAGCAGAACTGTTGATTTTCATAATGCATTATTGAAATTAACATGAACTAAGATAAATAAATGCTGAAGAAGTATTGTTCATTCTTAGTTCATGTTAACTAAAATAGTTTTACCGATATTAATATTAATTTTGTCCAGTTTTATTGTGTTGGTAACAGTTTGTGGTTATTTTATTGGCTTGTGTTTTTAAATTCAGTATCATTAAAATTATTGAGTTAAGACTTACAAAATTACTTTATATTATTTAATAAAATAATAAATAATAATTACAAAGCATTTTTGGTTTTGGTTTTTGGCCAAGTGCATCCAGAATTTTCGGTTTCGGCCCATAATTTTCATTTCGGTGCATCCCTAATATTTATTTTACTCACCAAGTTTTTCTTATATTTAGCATTTGTGTATACTAACATGCCTGCCTTATTTATTTATTTATTTATGCAGTTCTGGACCCTAGCATCTATGTCTTTGTTAACCATATGCACACCTTGTTTTGGCACCAGTGATGTCAACGACTGCCTTATTTATTCATAGAAGTGTTTTGCCGTCTCTTGATAGTATCCTCCCCGCTGCTAGCAATGTCAGACAGGCGTCCAGGAGTTAGCGCTGAGGTAAACAAGGGCAACTGAAAGAAGTTGTGAACGGCACGGTCCAATTGAGCCATAATAAATCTTGTTTGAAGGTGAAAGCAAAAGGCACAGAGCATTTGAAGCTACCTACATTGTGCTCGCGGATATTAAAAGATTTGTTTCCCACCAAGTCAGCGACGATGAGCTGGAAGTTTTATGTATGGCTCTGTGTCATACGGGATAATAACCTCACACACGGACGACTGGGAGAGGCCATTCTTTTCTTCTCTGTCAGACTCTTTATTCCACACCATTACTCAAAGAGACTAGGCCAAAACCTAGTGAGCTGTTTGCTGTCTGCTGCCTACATAGGGAACTGCCTTCTAAGGGAAAATCCTGACTGAAATCAAACCACCGTGATCAAGCGGTTCCAGTGAGGAGACTCGATTATGCTACTGAGGTTGTAATTTAATACATAAATAAGCATGAGATACATTAATATTGGGTAAAATAGTCAACTATTTAATTATATAAGCCATAATAATTAATAAATCAGAAGTAGCACTGTCAATCGGCTGATATTGATAGTCAGATTAATTACATGATATGCTGATTAGTTAATCATTCCAGTTTAAGCAGGCACTAAATGCAGCAAATTAACGCTGTGAATGTTTAATTAAAGTCATTGTCATTCTTTCCAGCACAAACATGTCTCCTTTATATGTAAATTAAGCTCATTATAGGTTGCACCTTATTCACAGAAGACTGTGCCGTTTGATTGATGCAATTAAAGTATGCTAAATCACGAAATTCATTGCAAGGAATCAATATTTATTGATTTATAGAAGACATTACTATTATATTGGCAGATAAAACATTGAAGAGGCATAAAATGAAGAAGCTGATATTGAATTGCTCCAGTGATATATATTTTTTCTACAATGGGATTGCCTTCTCTCTGAAGAATATGTGCAGTGCTGGCTTAGAATATTGCAAATGAAAGCCTAGAGTAAAAACAGACAAATGTAGTGTCACAAAATAATTTAAACTTTCTAATTAATTATTTTAATTAATAAATTAATGAATGTTAAGTTGTATGTTGGTACCCTGTGCTGGGAATGATGAGCGAAGCTTCAAACAAAACTGAAAATGTTTATTAAAAAAAAAAAATTGTTTTGTTACTGAAAAAATAAATTATTAAATAAAAAGTGTGCATTTTTTTTTTATAAATTAGTATTCTTTTAAGAATTCTTTATATTATATAATATATATCATTATAAAATGTATTATAAAATATTATATAATATGACTTTCTGTGTGTGTGTATAATTTAAAATGTATATATATAAATATCTATAAAAAAAAAGCTATTATCCAAACCCACTCACTTTCTTAATGATGTTTTCCAAAGCAATAAATTGATCTTATATTGAAATACAACAGGTTCTCGTCTCTATTAACTAGCATTCATACAGTTTTCATTTCTTTCTCCAAATTTCCAAACCATTTTTAGCTTCTCATTTTTCACATAGAAAAATTGGAAAGTTGTCCTTTTCAAGGTGCTGCACGCCTACGGTGCCTTAAAATGCGGCATATGTAGGCAGCTCATTAGCTTTTGGAGCAGATCCAGACAGTCGACACATACAGCTGCAGCACAGAGACGCTGAACAATGTGAGATTCACAAGCAAGCAGGCTTTCTCATCCTGAGAGCCCCATTTTATTGGGCTGCACTGAAGATGGGCGTCATGTCACATTCACCCTCATGGATGGGTGGTTTGATGTCGATAAAATGCGATCGTGCCACATTGCAGCGCTGCGTCCAGCAGCTTGTTTGCTCATGGCTCCTTCGGCCCTGTCTGCTGTTGCTAACACCTGGTCCGGGCTGGCCCTCTCCATGGGTTGGCCTGTTTTGTGTTTCCTAGAGCCAGGCATTGGCCCACTACAAAGGCACCAAACACGCCAAGAAGCTGAAATCCTTGGACGCCCCGAAATGCCTCAAACACAAGAGTTCCCTGGTCACCAGGGAAAATACCAACAAGGAGCCACCTAGAGGCCTCTCTCCCCCCACAGCGGCCAGCAACACTGAAAGAAAAGGTAAGAGAAGAGACGTTATCTCATGCTTACAAGCATCACTGTTATTGCTGCTCATGCTTGCTTGAATAAACCCCCAACCCTAAGTGTTAGACTTTAGTGTACTAGTGAACCTTTCTTTGATTGTCTTCAACAAACATGTTTGATACAGAGAACAGAGTGTATTGTATCATTTCAAAAGGAATGTTTTTATTTTTTTTCATAAAATAGCAAAAAAAAAAAAATCATAGGTTTAAGATGTGGTCACATTTACTGTTGCTCAGCGGTGAAAGTAAATTTTGCATGCAATCTCAGTCTTGCTAGAGACAAAGTAATTATAGTGTTAATAAAAATACAGTAGACACAATGCATGTAAACAAAACTATTTTTTTTTTTCAAAGGTTGACAGACAATAAAATGACACATAGGTGTGGTCACATTCACTCTTGCTCAGTGAAACTTTGCAAGCGAAAGAAAGCTGTTGCAGCAATTTTGCATGCAATCTCAGCAAAATATCCTGCTTCTTGTTGGAGACACAATTATTTATATAGTTAATAAATAATACTGTAGACATATTGCATGTAAATAAAACATTTTCTCAAAGATTGGTGAACAATGAAATGGCAAAACATTCACTTACTCACCAATATTTTAATGATCATAAAAGATGAAAATCACTGTCTGGCCATCTGAGATTTTGGTATGGAGATAAAGGTTAAGTTTTCTTTAGTATTACAGCACACCGTGAGTGTGTATTAGCACCATTTGTTGTTTGTTTTGGCATCTGAACATTTGCACAAATTGCCACTGGAATTGTTGTATTTTTCTCACAAAATTTCATCGAGAAACAGTAAATATGACCAAACTTTTACATTGATCCACAAAAATAAAACCCTTGGCGATAGTACACTTGATATTATAGCTGAGGGGTTTGTTTACTGAAGGGGTTTCTTGATACAAAACGTATCATGAAGACTTAAGAAACCACCCAGAATACCCTAGCATCATCGGCAAGTTTTGCACGTGCAAAGAGCACTCTGAAAAATGCAAGAATCTGTGCGAGTTCTGCGATTTATTGCCAGTTTGTGCTACAGAGGAAGCATTCATCAGATTTCCCTGGACAAGAGTTGACCTCCTCTTCTATTTCTGTCACAAAGATCTCCATCTGAACTGGAAACAAGAAAAATGTTCCAAGAATCAGCTTAAAAGCCATAATTTGAGGCCTAGGCAGGCGTTTTGCAGTAATTGTGTTGCTATTGCACTAGTACAGTACTTCATATTCATGTGCACTGGTGGAAAATAGCATGATGCCCACTTCAGGTTCTGGTTTTCACTGACCCGTCCTGATCTTGATATTCTTCCGCAATACAGTGAAGTTATATATCACTCTGGTGGTTCAATATGACTCGTAATACTGTTTCAGATGGTCCAAAGCAAACAGCATCCTCCTGTGTGTGTTTGTTAGCGATCCAGGGGTTGGCTGTATTCTCTGCAGGATTACAGCTGGATCAGGTTCCTGGAGTCTCATGGCACAAAATTGTGTACGTAAGCACATTGTGGAATTAGGTGCACTCAACACACGTCTGGAACCTGTTCTGGAACCAATAATTTACTTCACTCTTTTTTGTTCTGCTTGTTTAGGCCCAGCAGTCAAGCTCGCCCAATCAAAATGTCTATTTGTGCTCAAACACTTGGTGTAATCTAATTTGTTGCATTTTAAGGCAAAAGTGTAGCCTGAAGTCAGAGAGTCTTATAAAGCAGTGCCTCATCTCTATGGGCCAGAAGAAATGCAGTTTGTGTGGACCTGTAGATGCAACACATAAACACAAATAATGCACTAGCGTCAACAGTTTGTGTTCTCTGTGCATCGTGCAGTTCATAAAACATTTCTGTTACCAAAAGTTGATCTTGTCAACACTTTGGAGTGAGTTCATTAAACAGCAATCTTTCAGTGTAAAAATAAATAAATAAATAAACCTTGCAAAAGACAAAGCTGTATTTAATTTAAAAAAAGAACCCCCGATACATGTAAATGAAATAAAAAAAAATAATTCTGCAAAAGATTCTTAGTAGCAATTATTTTGGAACACATCTGGCTCCTTTTCCATTGTTTCTTTATTTGTCAATAAGTCAAAAATATTATTCATATATTTAAAAATACTAAATATAATTGCAAAATACATGTGGATGCAGTTTTTTTTTTTTTGCAACACTTTTTCAAAGGAATAGTGCACCCAAAATTTGCTTAGAATGTACTCACTCTCAGGCCATCCAAGATGTAGATGAGTTTGTTTCTTCATCAGATTTGGAGAAATGTAGCATTGAATCACTTGTTAACCAGTGCATGCTCTGCAGTGAATGGGTGCCGTCAAACGGCTGATAAAAACATCACAATAATCCACAGCACTCCAGTCCATCAGTTAATGTCTTGTGAAGAGAAAAGCTGTGTGTTTGTAAGAAACAAATCAATCAATAAAACCAATGAAACCATTGTTTCTGGTCAAAATACTAGTCCATAATCCATAATAACACTTCCTCCAGTGAAAAAGTCCATCTCCTGTTTTCCTCTCACATCAAAATACACCCACATATTTGTTTATGGCTGTTTTTGGCTGTAAACACTGCTTGATCTGTGTTTATTTCTCTCCTGGTTATGGATTATGGACTCATAATTTACACAGAAGCAACGATTTGAGGTATCATTGTTGGATTTGTTTGTTTTTTTTACAAACACACAGCATTTCACTTCACAGTATGTTAGCTGATGGACTGGAGTGGTGTGGATTACTTGTGGATTATTGTGATGTTTTTATCAGCTGTTTGGACTCTCATTCTGACGGCACCCATTCACTGCAGAGCATGCAGTGGTGAGCAAGTGATGCATTGCTACATTTCAACAAATCTGAAGAACCAAACTCATCTACATTTGGATGGCCTGAGGGAGAATAAATTCAAAGCAAATTTTTATTTTTGGGTGAACCATTCCTTGGAGGAAGTACAGCTTTATCTTCTGCAGTACTTTATTTAATTGCAACTATATGCATCATATTTTTGACTATGGCAATCCAGGTTAACCAGGCACTAAATGTGCTAAAATAAGAATATGCTGCATTGAAATTAAGCCATTTTTATTCTTTCCCATGCAAACAAGCCACATTTCTATGTAAATGAGACTCATTATTGATTGCACCTTATTCATAAAGCAGGTGCTTTTGTGGAGTGATGCTGTGCATTCACATTAAGTACGTTAGATCGTGAAAGTGTGCTGCATCCTGCACTCTTTAGTACTTTAAAATTGGATTTTGCACCATGCACATCGCATTTACCACAGGTCTTTTGTGTACATTTGCGCTGTGCAATTTGCATAATTTCTTTAACGGACGGTGCTAAAACAACACATGCAAATAAATGGTGCTATCATGAGCGGGTGCAATTCATTTTAGTCAATTCCCCCCTTTTGTATCTCTGGAATGGAAACGCATGGATCGGTGACCTTCCTCTGCCGTTATCAGAAAACTAATCGAGCCGGTGTATTGTTTGCATTAATAAAGTCTGCGAATAAAGAAGGGCACTGTGACCCAGTTGAGTACATGATCACGCAGGGCCAGAAACCTCCCGATAAATCACGCCACATCATACCGAACACAGCATCACACCCGGCCGCTTCTCTCCCTTTCCCAGCATTTGCGGCGAGCTGGGCGTTTGTTTGTCAAAATGCCACTCGGTAATGAATATTAATGTGTGTAGATGTCAGAGAGATGAATTGTGGGGGCGGCTGAAAGCTGCATTATCTAGAGTTTATTTGCCGCATGTAATGAATAGCAGAGGCTCAGACACTAATAGGGCGGCTTCAGAGAGCAGATAGCAGCGCGCGAGATAGTCTGCTCTTTTGGAGTGGCTGGTTGTTTTGTTTGTTTAATTGTTTTTTTCTTTTTTTTCTCTTATTAAATAACAGTCATTTGTCAGGGCTGGGAAGTGAATAATGTGTGGGAAGAGAATATGTATGCATTTCACTACATACCTTGGAGGTATTTGTCATCTTCCACCTCGATGTCACTGCATTCTTAGTGAATTTCTTAGCATGGGGTTTATCTGTAAAGGTCGTACCAAACTTCAGTATGGAAATTGCTTCGGACCTTGTGAAAAATATATGCAATGTATGCATACTCTGTGGCAGGGATACTCATATGTTGGTGACCGTTTTTGTAATTTTGTATTAATTTTTAATAATCAATTTTCAGTTTTCACTATATGGATCAAAATGGGAATATAGTAAATAACCAAAATCAATTTATATTAATTTAATATATATAAATAATATAAATAAAATGATATTTATATGTATTTTGCTAATTTTATATTGTGTATTTTATATACAGTCAAACCATAATTTATTCAGACAAATTTCTCACATTATCACAGTTTATTCACTATAGTTTAGAAAATAAAATATGACAAGAACTCATCAAATTCAACTTGATAATATCAGATAACTTTGATAGGAAATGCATGTAATTAATTCAGTTGAATAACTGTCAGCTGTGAAATTTAAGTACACAATTATATAATACCACTTTAGGTCTACCAATTACTAAGCAATGCTTCATTTTGTTCAGTCTGTGGTGTAAAAAGTTCACATTAGCAATTAAAGAAAAAACACTTGGTCAGGTCAAAGTGTCTGAACAATTTTGGCACCAAATGTTTATCAATTTTACTGGTAGTCCACTGTATGAAGAATTTTTGGGTATAATGTGTCACAGTTTACTTTATTTTGCTATTCTCACTTACATAAATGAACTATAGTGCCCTGTACCCACTAGTAAAAAAAAAACAAAAAGGGAAAAAATTATATTTGGTGTCTGAATTTTTTTTTGTTTTATTGTTTATTTTTTGTTTTATTGTTTTTTATGTTTTTTAATTTTGTTTCAAAATTTCTACACTCATAGTGAGCATATAATATTTATGCACACACATATATATACTGTATATTATATAAAATTATGCAGTATATATAAATATTCTATATTATTTATAATAAATATTTACATTGTTATTTTATTAAATTTATATAAAAATATTAAATTATTACATATAGATTAAAAAAATACTTAGTACTTCACAAAAAATGAATACTTTAAAATTTTGGGAAGCAACAAAAGACAAAACTTTCATGCATATACAGTGCTGTCCAAGGGCTTGTTTTGATGTACATTTTGTACCTGGAAAAGTGCTTTACATTTTAGTTGTAGTAACTTTGTAGAAATGACTAAGTGAACCATTATTGAAAGTGAAAGCTGGTTTACTTACTTTTCCCTGGTGCATCTAAATCATTTGAGGCTAGAAAAAGACACTAAAGCAGCTCCAGATCTAGCCACGCCACAGACGTGTACAAATAAAAAAAATGGATCAAAAGTAAGAAATTGTAAGAGCTGAAAATGACATCTAATCAGTGAGACAGCAGCAGGACAAATGGGCGCTATCTGAGGCAGAGAGAGAGTACGGTCCTTTGATGAGATGCCCGAGACGTGCAGAAGGCAGAGAGAGAGCCGCTGTAGATGAGGACATGAGTCAGCAGCCGCGTACGTGTGTGTGTGTGTGTGTGTGACAGAGACGCCCCCATCTCTCTGTTCCAGTCCAGTGCCACAGGAAATGTACCCTGATATTAGCTATAAGAGCAGATTGTCAGGGGAAGGACGCCAACTCAGACAGCTGCACAATGCGGGCAGAAAGCACAAGTCAGGGAAAAGAGAAGAAACTGGGCTTCTGCAAGTTTAAAAAAGGTCGTAATCAGACAGAAAGTCTTAAAATCATGTTGCATGCATTGCTAAAAAAATTTAATATCTTTAGGATTTTTGTCTTGTTTTCCTTTTCTAATACAAATTTCTAAACATCTTTAAATGAAAATACATTAACTTCAGATGCAAAATAAAGATATGAAGTCTTGTTTTCTGAGAAAACAAGAACAAATATCTGTCAGTGGTGTATAAAAACTTGTTTCCCCTTTGAATTAAGTTTTTTTTTTTTCTAAACCCATTTGCAGATCTTGTAGTTTTTTAATCGTAAACCTGCTTTACTTTGATCAATTTCACATAAACAAGACTCCTCATCTTACATGACTTTGCTTCTTAAGTAAATGTATCTTGGTTTAAGAATCTTTAGACATTTAAACGGGAAAACAACACAAAAGGAACAATATCAGACTTTTGCAGTGTGATCAATTATTTTCATGTTTTAGTGGTTGGGAGCAAAGGTATTCATGCCTATGGCTATTTTATTTTTATTTTTTGTAAACTTACTGTATTTAAAAAGTAATGGAGTTCGGTTCTGTTTTCAACACACATTGTGTTCCTTAAGTTTTCTTTACTTTGACTTTAGTTTTAGCTAACGGTATTAACCCTGGTTCAGATTTGCCAAGATCTCAGCTATAAAAAGTCAAAGAACTTTACATAAACATTTTTACATCAAATGAACTGAGTTGCTATCCGCATTAATTTCATAGTGTTATACTCTTACTTCATGACTCATTTGCTTTCATTTTTATTCCCCCTGAGGCATTTTATTAGAAACATCTGAGACAGAGTTGATAGTTAAAGGTGAAGTGTGTAATTTCTGCATCACCAAACAAAACTGCACAAGAAAGGACTGCCTTATACAATCAGTATAAATAGAATAAATTAAGATAGGAGAAAGTTATAGGGAAAAAAATAGACGGAGGAATCCAATAAGCCTGGATCTTCACTGTCTGCAGCGCTCAGCCTTTCATCAGGCACTGAACTGGAAAAAAGCCTTACAAACACACACTTACAGCCTGCTAGAGATGATTCTGTCAAGAAAAAACTCAGCTCCAAGTCTCCTCTGCTCACCAAGGCTGCATTTATTTGACTAAAAATAGTAAAATATTATTGCAATTTAAAAGAAGTGGTTTCTATTTAAATATATTGTCAAATGTAATTTATTCCTGTGATCAAAGCTGAATTTTCAGCATCATTACTCCAGTCTTCAGTGTCACACAATCCTTCAGAAATCATTCTAATATGCTGATTTGCTGCTCAAGAAACATTTCAGATTATTATACATGTTGAAAACAATCGTGTTATTCATATTGTTGTAAAAACCATAATGTGATATTTTTTAGGAATATTTGATGAATAGAAAGTTCAAAAGAACAGTGTTCATTTGAAATAGAAGTCTTTACTGTCACGTTATATCAGTTTAACTCTTTCTCCACCAATGAGGAAATTGTCTGGCTTTCTGTGTTTTCAATGTTTTACGATAGTAGGCACTATTACACATCTTCTGAAAGAGTACAGAATCTCAGGCATCAAAACATGGTGAAGAAGAAGCAGAAACAAACAATCACATGTGTAAACAGATGCATATGTAAGATAATAACTGATGGAAGTGATCTACTACATCTTTTGTTCTGCATCTTGTTCTGAATCCAATCCTAGCTTTTTGTTCAAAAAGTAACTTTTTTATGAAACTTATGAAATCAAATTCAATTGTTGATTTAAAAATGAAAGCATGAAGCTAGAGTACAATAGGTTTAAAAGCAGAGGCTCTGTTCTTTCTTTTGACATAATGCATGTATTGCAGATAATTATGCAACAAAATATTCTAGGGGCATGACGTTTTTGTGAAAATGATCAAAAATGCTGGATGTGGCTGTTAATCTTTGCATCCTTGCTAAATAAAACCATTAAACCCAGCTGTACATGAAACATCAAATGTCTTCTGATTGGTGAATGTGTCGTGTCACACAGTGTGGACAGACTGATTGGCTGTCAGTAGAAAGCTGTCGTGTCGCGGTGTTATGGCAGCAGCACAGATGACCTCCTCACTGGTGTTTCACTGCAGCTATTACTCTCTATAAAATATGGAGAGTTTCTAAATGAGATATTTAGGGCAATTAATAAAAACAGAGGTCTGACAGGAATGCGTGGCCCTCGGGGACTGATTTCACAAGTCAGTGTGATTCATAATGGGGCGTAATCATTATAATTAGAGGCCTTAATCCAGCATCATGGTGAAAATGTAATCAGAACTCAAGGGAACTTTCTGATTAGTTGGTATAATAACGAGGGTGGAAGGATTATGGAGACGTGCGCTTATTACTGCCCACGTAATTAAAGAGCAGAGATTGGCAGAGTATTTGGGCACATCGGCGGGACCGGAGAGGAGCTGATGGGTTATACATCATTGAGAAAATAAGATATAGATTATTTCATAATTGTTATGATTTAATTATCAAATAATTTTTCAATGTATTATTTCATTATTATTTATCGTAATTAGTAATCATATTTATTAATACATATTTTAAAGATTAATATTTGAAAAGTTATGTTAATTTCAAACTAATTTCTGTAATTTTATCAGACAGAATGTAATATATATTTTTTACATTTAAATATAATTAATATTTTAATTTATTATTAATCTTTTTGTGAAATTCAACAAACTAATATTAGATCTAATAATAGCATTTTTATTATTTTATAAAATATATATCTATATACTTTTTATTTTTTATTTCAGTTTTAGTTATTTTAGTACATCAAGGGGTGGTTTTTTGAACAGGACTTAAAGGGATACTCCCAAAATGAAAATTTTGTCATTAATCACTTACCCCCATGTCGTTCCAAACCAGTAAAAGCTCTGTTCGTCGCAAAAAATACAATTTAAGATATTTTGGATGAAAACTGGGAGGCCTGTGACTGTCCCATAGACTGCCAAGTTACACTGTCAAGGTCCAGGAAAGTATGAAAGACATCGTCAGAATAGTCCATCTGCCATCAGTGGTTCAACCATAACATTATGAAGTGACAAGAATACTTTTTGTAAGTGAAGAAAACAAAAATAACGACTTTATTCAACAATTCCTTTGTCAACAGTCTCCTCTGTCTCCTCATCCGCGCCAAAAGGATGCGCTGTTTTCTTTCAAATCAAAGCTAAATACACATAGAAACAGCACATCCTTGTGGCGCGGATGACACAGAAGAGTATGCGCAGCATACGGTGATATGGAGAGACACAGAGGAGACCGTCGACAAAAGAATTGTGGAATAAAGTTGTTATTTTTGTTTTCTTCGCTTACAAAAAGTGTTCCCATCGCTTCATAACAGTACAGTTGAACCACTAAGACGAACGGAGCTTTTACGTGTTTGGAACGACATGGGGGTAAGTGATTAATGACAAAACTTTCATTTTGGGGTGGAGTATACCTTTAAGACTAGTCCTAGACTAAAATAAATGTTAGAGCTGTTTAAACTAAAAACATATCTTAAAATACATCAGTGCCATTGTTTGGTCTTAAAATGCACACAAGTAATGCTTTTTTGGTAAGGCGTGTTTGTAAAAACTACTTAAATGCCCCAATTTAACAAAGGCCTATATATATATATAATATATATATATATATATATATATATATATATATATATATATATATATATATATATATATATATATAATCTTTTCAAATGACAGTATTATCAACAATTTAAATTAAATAAGATGATATTTTAGAGTGTTTATATAAGTCATTAATAGTATTAAGTATTTAGGCTCTTTAAAATGTATGAATGTCATTGCATTTTAGCATTTAAGAAAAAAAGTGACGTTCAGATGTTAGTGTGTCCAAAAAGTGTGTTTCCATATATTTTAGGGCTTCGGAATATGATTGATGACATAAAAATGAACTAGATTGATTGACCCAGATCTGTTCTGCCACCTTCAGCACCTTGATAGAGCAGATTGATCAAGGCCATTCCAGTCATTAATGAGGAACCATTGATCTCTTTGTCTTTTTCCTTCTCTGATGTTCTATCTGTGTGCGTTTCTCCTTCGTTTGGCTCACAGGTCACAGCAGAGTCTATAGATCACCTGCACACTGACAGACAATCAAAGCAGCCTGTACTCTCACAAATTACCCTTTAATGACTTATTTTCACACACAAATCCTGCTCAAATTGATCACACGTCGTAGTTTGTGATGTGCCAGACTTCCTGTAGAGTTGGCCGCTTGTGATCCGAGCCTCCTGATGTTAGAGGAAAATGAGGCTAATGTTTAGGTCAGCACTGCCGCTCACCTCATTTACTCTTTATCTGTCGTCGAAAGAGTAAAGCTGGATGGAAACATTATCTAAATTGCTTGGTCTGTTCACAAAATACATGTACAGTATCCACACAATCTTCTAGCAGCAAAGATAAGTTTGGCAGTTTTGTTAGGATTATGAAGAACAGTGCTGCTGTAGATTCAGTCTTTATTAATTGCACTATCCTCAATGGTGGCACACAGTAAGGAACATACTGCAGAACCAGTGTAATCTGATTCATAAACAAATGACTCTTTTGAACCGGTTGTTTTTAATGACTCAGCCAAAAAGGCGAATTAGTTCTTGTTTGAAATGTTACCACAAACAGTGTTGTGTTTGTTTAGTATATAATCAGAACTATTTATTTGAGGGTTTTCCTCAAAAGTAATAAAAGAATCGTTAATGGAGTCATTACGGAACTGGAATCATTAAGTGGAATGTGATTCATAATTGGTGAAATTGCCTGTGATTCAGCATCCTACTTAAAATAGGACATAATTCTTTCCAGATGATGTGCTCCTTCGCACACATCTTTGCACTGTATGTGCGCTTACTACACCAGTAGTTGAAGAGAATTATTACCATATAGTTGAAAGAAAGCTAAAATAGAAAATAAATATAAGATGAAAACTTTCATTTAAAAATTTAAAACTGAAAAATGTAAATTTAAACATTAGAACTAAATAAAGTTCTAAAACCAAAATAAAGTTTTAAAACTAAAATAAAAATGAACTAAAGTTATAATAGAAAAAACTAATAAAAAGCACAGTTAAAAACTATGAAAATTAAAACTGAATATATAAAAATAAAAGCTAATTCAATATATGGTTTCATTAGGTAACATTAGTTAACTACATTAGTTGACCTACTAATACATTTTTCACAGCAAAATACTGTTAACATTAGTTAATCGACTGTGAACATTAGCAGTGTTTAATAAATGTAAAAATATATTGCTTATTCTTAGTGTATGATAGTACATTAATGCATTAACTAATGTTAACAAGTAAGATCCTATATTTAAAACCTGGAAGACTTTGATATATTATATATTATTTGATATAAATATTTCAAATTAGGGTGTTCAGGCACTCTATTTTTTATTTTTAAATCATTTATTTAAGTTTTCATTTTTAAGATTTCATTATTAGCTTTTCATGCCACAGCCATATCACCCTGCAGACCAAGACTGGTTGCCCACTGAAGCTAAGCAGGGTTAAGCCTGGTCAGTACCTGGATGGGAGACCTCCTGGGAAAACTAGGTTGCTGTCGGAAGAGGTGTTAGTGAGGCCAGCAGGGGGTGCTCACCCTGTGGTCTGTGTGGGTCCTAGCGCCCCAGTGTAGTGATGGGGACACTATACTGTCTAGAAGCACCGTCTTTCAGATGAGATGTTAAAAACCGAGGTCGTGACTCTCTGTGGCCATTAAAAATCCCATGGCATTTCTCGTAAAGAGTAGGGGTATAACCCCGGTATCCTGGCCAAATTGCCCCACAGGCCTTTGTCAGTCATGGCCTCCTAATAATCCCCATCCACTTGATTGGCTCTGTCTCTCTCTCCTCTCCTCCTGTAGCTGGTGTGTGGTGAGTGCACTGGCGCTGCTGTCCTGTGGCTGCCGTCGCATCATCCAAGTGGATGCTGCACACTGGTGGTGGTTGAGGAGAGACCCCCCACATGATTGTAAAGCGCTTTGGGTGTACAACAATACACAATAAAGCGCTATATAAATGCATCATTCATTCATTCATTCATTCATTCATCAACTAACAAAACAAAGAATGGAATATATTTTATTTCCCTTAGGTTTTTTTTTCTAAATCTATATATCAAAAATCCATGTAAATCAGTAAACAAGTTAGGTCAAAAGTAATCTAAAAATAATCCAAAAGTAGTCAGAGTATTACATTACTGACTTTTCATGATGTAATTTGTAATCAGTAACAGACTAGGCTTACAATTTGTAAGTAATCTTTCCAGTACTGCCATTGACATGTTGTAGTAGACCGAGTTAGTTGTCTTACTGGTTGATGTGGACTGTTATAACCTTTGTTTTGTGTTTTTTTCCTGTCCAAACCCTCATGTGTAGAGCTTTGAGAAGAGCTCTTTTGGTTTCCTGTTGTCTCTAGTTGAGTTCCCGGCTCTTACTCACAGTGGTCAAGCTCGACTGAAGTGTCCATGTGGCCGCCGCTGCAGATTTAACAGAAACTGGAGTGTAAATGAAGTTCTCTGTGCCGAGTGGTCAATACATGGTCAGTGATGCTTCTCTGGTGGGAGAGAAATGGTTCTTTTTGCCATCTGCTGGCGCCTCAGTCCACGGCTCAATAAGCTAATCTCCTTTAGCCAGCTGGTGAGCCTTTCAACATGGATGAAGGATTCTGGGCTCCAAAACTATATGTTCAACTATATTGGAGGAGTTAGGGTTAACTAGGGCTGAAAAGATTAGGCAAAAGTATCGACACTATCCACAAAAAAAAAAAAATTGTGTGGTTGAATAGTCCATGATCTCATGTGACCTAATGTGAGTGCCTGCAATGATGCTGTTTGACCAGTGTGCCGCTGTAGCACAAGACTGTATTTCAACCCTCCTACATATAATCCAATAGAAGAAGAGACGCTTATGAGCAGAGTTGGGTATAATGCATTATACAGTAAAGTTACTGTATTCTAATTACTTTTCCTGATAACACAGCAATGTAATGCATTACATTAAAAAAAAAAAGTAATTTGATTACAGTTACTAATGTCAATAAAAGTATGTTACTTATGTTACAAATGCAGTGTTGAAAATATGAAGTACAAATTAGGTTTTGCGCCTCAGTATGCCCTTAATAAATCACTGGAGAATGCAAGCTAAAATGCAGATGAGTTTGACAACATTTAGATGCAATGAAAGGTTGCCTATCATATTTCAAAATGATGCACTCGATTTCACATATTCTAGTCTGGCATTACAGTTTGGGAAAAGTTCAACATGTAAATGTGTACAAGTTTATGTCACAATAACACTAATATAAGGCTTCAAGCCTTCTTTAGAAATATTCCTCATGTCTGTGTGTCAAGTATTCACTGAGTTTTTGTTCATTTAATGACGCATTTCAGGAAGATATTCATAGAGACTGAGACTACAGAAAGCGCACACTAATTGTTACAAAACAATTGTACAAATTGTACACTATAAAGAATGTTGTTGAAAGAAATAAAATTAGACCTTTTACAGTTTCATATAATGTATTATTCTTATAACTGTTATCTGTATGATCAAAAATTACGAAAACAAGTTACGAAGTTCTTTTCACTGTTATCAGGAAAAAATGCAAGTGATCGTTCAAATTGTTGTTTTGATGCTTATTGTATGTAATTTTTCAGAGTCAATATTAAATTACTGAAGGAACTATGAGTTTCACTTTGTAGTGTATTTTTTTTTTGGTTTGATTACTTTTTAAATTTTGTAATCAGTTATGTAAACAAATTACCATTTTAAAGAAGTAATTTGTAATTTGTAGTGGATTACTTTTTTTTGAGTAATTGTGCAACACTGCTTATGAGACATGTAAACGCACCTGAAACAGTAGAGTGTGGGAAATTATTATTGTCCTGTGTAAAGCCCGATATACTCGTGGTTATTTTATTAAAAGTTATTTTCCGTTCTTCAGTTAGAGGTAACAAAAAGTTCAATATAAGCAAGCAACGCTTTGTGGTTAGTGAAAATTCTGATTCTGCTAAGAGCACCGTTTAGATGCTTTCCTCTCAATAACAAAATAAACACAACAAATATGACAGCAGTTAAGAAAGCATCTGATCATAGCAATATGGATCTTTGCACCAGCTCCAGTAAGTCAGGTCGCATTTATAATAGTGCAGTATTAACCATGAGAAAACGATGCCAGTGTCACTTTCAGTTAGAATTACAACAGCTGTACTGTATGTATATATGAATATGTGTAGAATGTGAACCCTGTATTTTAATGAATTGCTACTGATTACGAAAGTCGAAAGTTTACTAATTAATCAGTGCAATAAACAATTTGCTTATTATTCATTCTAAAAATCATTAAATTAATTGATTTTCAAAATAACCGTTTGTTGAAGCCCTAGAGTTAACTAATTGGTCTTAGTTCGGTAGCATCCAAGCCTCTTTTTCTTTTACAGATGATCCGAAGAGGACCTCTGGGATAAATAAGAGACTCTACTTAACGGGTCACCAAAATTGAACGACATAATTCAGTATCGATTGAGTCCCCAGGGTGTGAAATGAAGAGAGCCTCTGTGTTATTACTGTACAAAGAGTTCAGACCCCTCAGACATTGATCAGAGTGTCCTGCCAAAAGCAGACCTCATCTGGTGAAAATCAGCGGCAGTTTATCTTATTCAGTGCAATTAATTTCAAAGTCGACCACATTAGGTAATACTGGCGTGTGGCGCCATCGATCTTGATATTTGACACAGTTATTTTCCAGCACAAATAAAGGAAGTATTCAAATCAAAGCAAGAAAAACTCACAGCCAGAACGCGAGAGTGCCGTTTGATGGAATAATGTGCTCATGTATTATTGGCAATGGCAATGAAGGAGGTTTTAGAGGTCGACAAGTCATCAGTGACAACAGGGTTTGTGTTTATGTGTGCCTGCTGCATATCTATTCATCCAAAACACAATCCAATACTCATCCATCCAGTGGACGATATAATGTGGGTATAATTACTTGTATTTGCACCTTAGTAGCATTCGGTGCAGTGCTTCAGTTAGAAAAATAGGCATGTGTTTATCAAATATTTATTTAATTACATTTTATTTCATTTTGTAATAATTTAATGTTTACTTTTTATTATGTTGTTCTATTTAAAAAAAAGTTTTAATTAGATTTTATATTGCATAGTTAAATTAAAGACTATAAAAATTTAATTTAAATAATTTTCTCCTTGTATTTGAAAATTGATAGATGCAAACTAAATAATTATTCATAATAAATGATTGATGAGTGTGTATTTATTTATTTGTTTGTTTGTTTGTTTTATTTTATTTTAATTTTTACAATTTATTAAATTATCATAATTGTTTTTTTATTAAAATTACAGTTTGTGTTGTCATGTAGTTTATTAGTTATGCAGGAAATTGTCCAAAAATGTTTTTCTTTCAATAGTCTAAATCATTTTCTCTTTATATTTAGAACTTGATGGATACAATCTAAATGGTTATTCATAATAAATGATGAGTTATTGTTTGCTTGTTGTATTGGAATAAATTATTTTATTGTATTACTTTAATATTTTATTAATTAATATGAACTAATAATTATTTGTTTTTAGTTTTGTGTGTGTGTGTGTGTGTGTGTGTGTGTGTGTGTGTGTGTGTGTGTGTGTGTGTGTGTGTGTGTGTGTGTGTGTGTGTGTGTGTGTGGTTATTTATTCTGGGAACTGAGCAAAAAAATTTTTTAATAACCTTTATATAATATATCCTTGTATAATCTATTAAATTAAGTACTTTAAAAGTGAAAGGTACTTAATTTCAATTATTTTCTCTTTATATTTGGACCTTGATAAATGGAAACCAAATAATTATTCATAATATATGAGTCTGGCATCAGTGCAAGAACAGCTTCACATTATGAAATACTTGAGATCAAAACAAAGGATATGCAATGATAACCCTAAAACTTTTATTTTAAACTAGATCTGCTACGGTATAAACACTAAAGCACTATCACACTTACCAATAACAGGTCATTTGTCTTTTACAGGTGGGAGTCCTGGAGCGCCTGTGGCCCCTTCATCACCCTCTTCTGCCCCGGGGTCCGGCCCCAGCGTGGAGCCCACAGAGCCAGAGTCTACCTCAGTGTCAGGAGGAGAGGACGGCCGCTCCATCACGCCCAACCCACCTGAACCGGAAGAGAACGACCCCGCAGTCAGTCCAGAGACAGAGACCGAGACGGAGGATGAGAAAGCACTGCGTCTGCTCTACTGCTCCCTCTGTAAGGTGGCCGTCAACTCTGCGTCACAGCTAGACGCGCATAACAGTGGTGAGCAGCTTCTCAGAGCGCCTGCACTGAGGCTTTTCTGAACTGAACAGGATCAGGTCTTACTCTGACACATGCAAGACAACAGAACTAAAGTAACATAGCCTTTAAAAAAGGGCCTTTTATCATATTGTTGTTGTTGCAGTTTTAGAAAAGCAATAAGTAACTCAAATGATCTTGTCATGCTGAAAAATTTAAATTACTGTAATGAACCGCTTCTTTATTAGTCAAAAAGTTTAAAAAAGAAATAACTAAGCAAGATACTCCACCTCAGTTATGATTTTTGGCATGTTGAGTTGTGAGGACATTTTTCAGAATAATTAGTTTACATCAACATGATAATTAGCAACACAAACCACAACACACAAGTTTGTCATCAGTATTTTGTTTCAAGAAATTAATGTTTTTCATTCAGCAAGGATGCATTAAATTGATCAAATGTTACAGCAAATCATTTATAATGTTACAAAAATGCTGTTCTTTTGAACTTTCTATTCATCCGAGAATACTGAAAATCATGCATTTTTTACAAATAAATTTGATGCAGCACAACACATTGAGAATAATCAGAAATGTTTTTTGAGAAGCAAATCAGCATATTAGAATGATTTCTGAAGGATCATGTGACACTGAAGACTGGAGTAATGATGCTGAAAATACAGCTTTGATCACAGGAATAAATTACACTTTAAAATGTATTCAAATCGGAAGCAGTTATTTTAAATTATAAAAATATTTCACATTATTTGTGTGTTTTGGTTAAATAAATGGAGCAACTGACTGCCTGTTCTGAAAAACACTTTTTGCTTCAGATAAATGTTGTGATGTGGAGCTGCTTGATTTGGTTCATGGTTTGGAACTTTTGAAAGATTTTTTAAAATATGCTTATGGAGAAAATGAATCATAAAAATACTGAAACCAAAGCTGCGGGTCACAGAAGCTGCTTTTCCTTCACAATTTGATCCAGCTGATCTGTTTCTTTCTTTCTTTCTTTTTTCAAGTATTAAAGCAAAGACCTTTAGTTTAAGATCAATGAGAACCATAAATTCAGTCACATATCTCTTTTGACGGTTAGTGTATACTTAGTTCTAATACACATACAGTAATTGACTTTGAAATGTGATGCATCAGCACTAAAGACCACGTCCAGCCCTCACGGTTTTATTTTCTCTGGCGAATGCGTATCATTAAGATGATAAATGTTTTGAACCTGGCATGTTTTGTTCCTCAGGCACCAAACACAAAACCATGCTGGAGGCTCGGAGTGGGATCGGCTCCATCAAATCCTTCCCCAGGGCCGGGGTGAAGAGCAAGCTGCCTGCACCCACTAAACCAGACACGGGCCTGCAGAACAAGACATTCCACTGTGAAACCTGCGACGTGCACGTCAATTCAGAGACGCAGCTCAAGCAGGTGAGCGCCGAACCTCATTTGACTGTCACTCTGAAAGCGCAGCATTACATAGGCAGCATCAAAAGCATCGCTGCATGGATTTCAGTAAAACACCGTAATGTCAAAATCTCATTTGACTACAGATTTTACTTGTGAGATTTCATTTATAAAGTAACTTTAATGTTGTCACTCTACTGGAGGATTTTAAGGTTTTTAAGATTTGAAAGATTTTAGTGAAATATTGTTTACTATTTTACTAAAATAATAGTAATACTTAACTATTTTTGATGTGCAGTACCTGCTTTAAAGCAGTGGTTAAACCATTTATTTTATGGAGATGATTAGATTAAAAAGTTAAAAATAGCTTTTTGAAGAAAGAAAGTTTATAGTAAGTATTAATTAATATTATTTGTTGTTGTTATTGTTTTTATTATTGTTATAAATTATTAAAACAATATAATGGCCTTATGGTTAGAGAGTTTGACTCCTAACCCTAAGGTTGTGGGTTTGAGTCTCGGGCCGGCAATACCACGACTGAGGTGTCCTTGAGCAAGGCACCGAACCCCCAACTGGTCCCCGGGCGCCGCAGCATAAATGGCTGCCCACTGCTCCGTGGTGTGTGTTCACGGTTGTGTGTGTGTGTGTGTTCACTGCTGTGTGTGTGCACTTCGGATGGGTTAAATGCAGAGCACGAATTCTGAGTATGGGTCACCATACTTGGCTGTATGTCACGTCACTTTCACTTTTTTCACTATATACAGTCATGTGAAAAAGTTAGGACATCCTATTGAATTACATGGTTTTCTGTATCTGGACATATATATATATATGGTCCTTGGCAGGTCTTAAAGTTTGGAAAATAAAACCTCAGATGAACAACCACACATGACATATTGCACCATGATAAAATGGAGATAGATAGATAGATAGATAGATAGATAGATAGATAGATAGATAGATAGATAGATAGATAGATAGATAGATAGATAGATAGATAGATAGATAGATAGATAGATAGATAGATAGATAGATTTGTTTTGCTGTGCTTGCTGGCAAATAATCTGCAGTGCAAATTGCATGTTAATTTGGTATGAAAAGTACATAACAGCATTAAATGATGTTATAGAATCTGTAAACTGTGTCTGTCAGCTCATCACATCTGTGTTTGTATCATCAGCATATCAGCAGCAGACGCCATAAAGACAGAGCTGCAGGGAAACCAGCCAAACCCAAGTACAGTCCTTACACCAAAACCCAAAGAGGAGCCACCAAACAGACAGTAGGTTCCTGCTTCCTTAACAACGCCTGGAGAAAAATATTATTTAGCAACCTTGTTCATTTCAATAGAAATGGAAAACAATAAAGGCAGTTCTGTTCTGTGTTGCTAGTGGTGCAGAAATAATGGGGTCAGCCCAGACTGTTACAAAATCAGATGTTGCATGATGGAGTGATGCCATATTTAATAACAACAATATGAAATGATTTCACAATACATTTAACTTTCACAATGTGATACATTTCAAGGTGGAAAACTGTTCAGCAGTTGAAATAAAAAATACCAAGACTTCATTAGTGTATAGATTATGTGTTGGTGGTTCATATACATTTTTATATATTAAATAATTGTAAAAAATATATATATATATATATATATATATATATATATTGATATATATATATTATATATATATATATATATATCTATATATATATATATATATATATATATATATATATATATATATATTATAGGGTTATATGATCATGTTTATGAACGAATGATAAAAAAAAGTCTAGTAAAAACAGTAATATTGTGAAACAAAAATATTACAATTTAACATATCTGATTTATATTTGAATATATTATTAAATGTAGTTTATTCCTGTGATGCGCAGCTGTATTTTCAGCATCATTACTTCAGTGTCACATGATCTTCAGAAATAATTATAATTGACTTGCTACTCAAGAAACATTTCTGATTATTATCAATGTTAAAAACGGTTGTGCTGCTTCATATTTTTTTTTTAAGATTCTTTGATGAATAGAAAGAAAGAACAGCTTTCATTCAAAAGAGAAATCTTTTGTAATAACTTTTGACCCCAAACTTGTGAACAGTAATGTAGTTTATTAGTGTGCTATCCGCACCTGTTTGACTCGTGCATGTCAGCAGGGAAAGTTATTTCAGAGACAGAGGAAACCATTATGTTTTGAAGAACACTTCTCAAAACAATTTTTTCCTTTCGAATAACACATCCTGATGAATTATACACATCCAGACCGTTTACTAAAGCGATAGTTTGCCCAAAAATGAAAATTCTGTCATTGTTTGTGTAGTTCCAAACCCGGATGCTGATATTTTTTCCGCTTTGTTCCATGCAACAACAGCTGATAGTGACCACATCTGTCAAGCTCACTGTGAACACAAATGAGATTTCAAAGATTTTCAGTGAGTGATTTGAATTTCAGTCTGTTCCTCAAACACAATCTATCATATGACTTCAGACGTTTTGAGAGATTGCGCATGCATGAGTCATGTGGACTACTGTTGTGGTGCTTGTGGTCACTCTGAACCGTTGTTGCATTGAAACTGTTTGGTGTTCCACGGAAACGGGTCTGGAGCAACATTAACATAGTGAACTCGCTGGAATCGCATGGCATATGATTGCACAGCAATGTAGGGTATAACTGCAATACAACCAATCTGACTACAGATTTTACTAATGAAATTGAATCTGCACACAAAAATATAGGCTGATGCTCATTTATTCCATCGAGGCCACAAAATGAGTACAAAGAAAGTGCCAAGTACAAAATGTTTTTGAGTTCAATCCTAAATCAGTGGTACTTTGTTTGTACTTGCAGACTTAATGGAATACATCTACATGAGCTTTGGCCTATATTTTTGTGTGCATATCCTTCTTTCCTTTTCTTTTATATTTATATAATATATATATATCTATATATATATATATATATATATATATATATATATATAATATATATATATATATATTAGTATTTTTTATTGTTAATAATGAAACAAGGAATTAAAATTATTATGGAATTTATTTATGTCACTGTGAAAAACAACACATTAAATATATATGGTGCAACTGCATTTAATAAATGAACATAAAGGAATTTGGAATTTTTATTATTATCATTAAAATAATTATATTGTTAAACTTATAATTTGGTGTGTGTGTGTGTGTGTGTGTGTGTGTATATATATATATATTTTTTTTTCATTGATCATTATTGAAGGTTTTTTTTTTTCAAATCTAAGAATTTAATGATTTCGTTAATAGTATTTTTTTTTTAATTAAAAAATGACTTGTAATTTTGTCAAGGATGAAATGTATATAGAGGAATATATATATATATATATATATATATTATATATATATATATATATATGCATGCACATATATGAATAATGTTGAAGAATTTTATTATATTATATTATTATATAAAATATAATTTTATTTATATTTATATTTCTTTTATATTTAACTAGTTAAAAAATGTATTTACAAAATATTTAAAAACCTGTCCTCTGTCTAGCAGGTGAAGATGCCAAACGGTAAAGACCTGTGTCCACCACTGACCACCAGGATAATGCCGTCCCACCTAGCAGCTGTCGCCGCTGCAGCCGCCGCCATTGGCTCCGCCTTCCCGCTGCGTGCCTGCCATAACCCCGCCCTCTTTCAGACTCAGTCCCTCCCCGCCGCGCTGCTCCGCCCTGCACCGGGGCCAATCAGGACTGCTCACACGCCTGTACTGTTTGCCCCTTATTGACTTTTGAACTATGACCTCTGGGGGATCGGATCATTAACCCCTCCATCACCCCATACCCAGATTCAATGCGCGATATCGCAATAATTTAAAGACAAAAAACGAACCAGGTAACTATGCATCATCATTTACATGTGACACACTGACGTTAAGCTATATATGTATTGGTGGAGATTTGATTTTTGTTTTTTTTTTCTGTATGGAAACATCATGATTCATCATTATCGTGGCTTAGATTACAAGATTGATTTGTAAATTTAAGGTGAGTATGGGAACACAGAGATGGGAAATGAAAAGTTGTATTTCTCTGCTGTTTTGCACTTTAAGTCTTTCTGTTGTTGATTTCAGTGCTTTAGATGTCTAGATCCCTTCCTGTTTCCAGCTGTTGGTGTAACAGGTCAGCAGGGCTTCATTTGTCAATGGACCCCTTTCACATTTCTGTGGTTCTCAGAAACACTATAGTGGTGAATGGAATCTACAACAAATATCATTTTTGGGTTCCCATTAGCTTCAATAGAAGAAAAGCATTTCTATGACTTCACAAAAGAGGAATAAATATCTATTCATATATCATACCAACATAATCATATCAAAAATTCATATATCAAATATCTACATAATCAATTACGCTGGTTAGAAAATAGAAATATGTCAAATTTGCCACCACTCCCTCAAAAATCATTAATCATACATTAATTCAACAAAAATAATTGTAATCTTTGTCTGTTCTTAATAAATTAATGAAAGATTCGCCATCACTTCCTTTAAATTTACTTTAAAACAAATTTCACTCAGAAATTAGAAGTAAATTTCACAAATAAAGAAACACCAGTTACCACATTGAATTAAATGTGAAATTCCAAGTAGAAAAACTATAAAAATTTTTTTGTGGAGGTGTAAAATGTGAAGTGTATTGTTTTATATGTGTATGTGAATATATATTTTAAAAAGTTTTTATTTTTTTAGTGTTTTTATATCTCAAAATGCATCTGTGAAAAGGGTCCATTAAGACAAT
The DNA here is from genome assembly GCF_018340385.1 of Cyprinus carpio. Lineage (NCBI taxonomy): Eukaryota > Metazoa > Chordata > Actinopteri > Cypriniformes > Cyprinidae > Cyprinus > Cyprinus carpio. The sequence continues at coordinate 26,309,405 of NC_056612.1, read as the reverse complement.
GGAATAAGTTATTGGTGATGGATCTGGCAGGTTTGGGACATTAAATGTGCATTTTTTATACAGTTACAACTTAAGAAGTTTCAGCCAATAACTTGAGCTAAAAAATCATGCTCGAGCAGGAAAATTGTCATGTTAATTCTGATGTTAGGAATGTTAAGGCTGCTGACGTCAAAAACGGTAAAATAAAAGTTAATTACACAGATTTAAGGCCGTCCAAAGATGGTCAGTGTTTGCAGCCCAATTCCAGATCCAGATCCAGCTTTTCCAATATATATTAAGCCCTGTTCTACCTGTTTGTGAATATGTGTGTGTGTGTGTGTGTGTGTGTATGTGTGTGTACAGCAGAACTTGGTTGAAGATAAGTGGGTGATTTCCAAAGTAAAATGCTGCTGATTCATGTCAAAGCAAGGTTAAAAATATAGTGGGATGTTTGCTAAACAGATGAATATGTAAATGTGCAGGAGTGTGTTTGCGTGTGTGTGTGAGTGTGTATGTGGGGGTGAGTTAACGGGCTTTTCACCTGAAGTCATCCCTTGAAACATCTCATGAATATTACATGAGCTACTGGGGCCACAAAGCTTGTCTGTCTCTTCTTGCAATGTGAAAAACGATAAACATTTTCAAATAAAGAATCCTGCTTTTGTTTTGTTTTTTTAAAAAGAAAAAAAAAAGAATTCACTTAAATATGGAGAATTTACATATATACACACACACACACACTATCCTTCAAAAGTTTGGGGTCAGATACATTTTTTTAAGAAATCAATACCTTTGAACAAGGACACATTAAATTAAATGTGACAGTAAAGACATTTATAATGCTACAAAAGATTTTTATTTTAAATAAATGCTGTTTCCATTCATTCAAAGAATCATGAATGAAAAAAATTATAATGGAAAAAAATATTAAGCAACAAAAACTGTTTTCACCCTGAAAATCAGATTATTAGAATGATTTCTGAAGGATCATGTGACACTGAAGACTGGAGTAATGATGTTGAAAACATCACAGGAATAAGTTACCTTTTACAATATATTCAAATATAAACAGCTATTTTAAATTGTAATAATATTTCACAATATTGGTGTTTTTACTGTATTTTTGATCAAATAAATTAAGCTTGGTGAGCAGAACCTAAACTTTTGAACACTGAATTGTTGTTTAAGGAATAGTTCACCCAAAAGTGAACGTTTGTTGAAAATGTTCTCACACTCAGGTCATCCAAAGAGTTTGTTTCTTCATGAGAACAGATTTGGAGAAATGTTGCATTCCATCACTTGCTCAACTATGGATCCTCTGCAGTGAATGGGTGCCGTTTGGACTCTCATTCTGACGGCACCCATTCACTGCAGGCCATCCATTGGTGAATTTCTCCAAATCTGATGAAGAAACAAACACATCTTCATCTAGAAGGGAAGAGTTAATTTTCAGTTTTGGGTGAACTATTCCTTTAAAAGTCTCATAAAAGTAGTCCATGTGTTTATTCCAAGTTGTCTTAAGTCATATGATCACTTTGTGTGAAAAACAAACCCAAAATTTGGTTGTTAGGGTCATTTTTTCCAGTGCATTTTCGAATTTGCAATCATGTATGTAACACTAGAGAACCTCACCGTCCACCTTAGTTGTATGGAAAAACAAAGCTCAGATATTTTGCAATATAATTTTTCATGTTTCACAGAAGAAAGAAAATACAGGGTTGAAACGACCCGAGGGTGAGTATATATGACAAAATGATCGTTTCGAGGGTGAACTATTGCTTTAATGGATTGTGTCAAAAAAAAAAAAAAAAAATGCATGCCAATTATCTCAACTTTGCTTGTTTTGGTCCACGAGCCGGTAAAAGTGAGTCACACTTGCAGTTGCTAATCAGCAAATCTACAATTTACCTCTTTTCAAAACAAAACAAAAGTGGCTATAAAAAGCCAATATAAACTGTGTTTTTAAACAAGCATTGGTTTCCAGGAGGTTCTGTATGTGTTATGAAACGACGCTGCCATCAATTTCACTTTCTGACATTCCTGTATGAGTCACATTTGTCAAAAGCTCATAAGTCAGCAGACGTGGGGCTGAATAACTCATACTCTCCGTGGACTTTCTCGTGAACTTTCTTGAAACCTCTTACATAAATCCATGCTATGACTTGATCTGTGTTGAAAAGCGGCAGGTGCGCCGGTCCAGAAGCGCCGGAGCCAGCGGTCTGATGAGCAAACGGTAATGCTAGCGTGAAATGCAGTGAAATGCTGGCGTGGTCTCGCTGTCTCTCAAACCATAATGGTGAACATCTGCATGTAGGAGTCGATATGTTCTGTTTGAGCGGAAGGTCAGTTCCATGATAGAAGGCAGGCTGTATTTTATCCAAACCAGGAGCCAAATCAGATTCCAGAGTTTTTCATTGTTGTTTTTGTGTTGTTTTAGACCATTGCTGAATTAAAAAAAAATAATTCTGTGGGTGGAATATGCAGATTTTGACCTGTATGACTTTTCCTTTCTATAATGAAAACATATACTTAGCAAACACTGTCAAGCACTATATTGTAGTCTATATTATGCGTGCTTTATGAGGTCCTCTGAAGCCATGCAATAATGTGTGTGAGAAACAAACTGAAATTTTAGGTAGGATATTTAATAATTATTTACCCCTCCCCATAGCTCTTAAATGCATATTTTATGCATAAGTAGTAACAGTCTTAAGTAGCACAGGTATATTTGTAGCAATAGCCAACAATACATTGTTTGGGTCAAAATTATAGATTTTTATTTTGTTGTGAAAATCATTAGTTTATTGAGTAAAGTGTAAATTTTACTACTTAATATATATTAAAACTTAATTTTTAATTAATAATATGCATTGCAAAGGACTTCATTTGGACAGCTTTAAAGGTGATTTTCTCAAATTTTGATTTTTTTTGCACCCTCAAATTCCAGATTTTCAAATAGTTGCATCTCGGCCAAATATTGTCATATTCTAACAAACCATACATCAATGGAAAGCTTATTTATTCAGCTTTTTTCAGAGGTACCCTTATTACTGGTTTTGTGGTCCAGGGTCACATTTATTATTACAATTTTCTTTCTTTTTTTATTTCAGTGCAATTCAATATTTAGATGCGCTATACTGTTCAAATGTTTGGGGTTAAGATTAATATATATACCTTATTACTTATATATATATATATATATATATATATATCAAAAGTTTGGGGTTAAGATTAATATATATAAATGCACCAAGGCTGGATTTATTTGATTAAAAATACAGTAAAATTCTGTAATATTTTATTTTTTTATATTTTGTGATTTGTTTTTTATTCCTGTGATCAAAGCTGAATTTTCAGCATCATTGCATCAGTCTTCAATGTAACATGATCCTTCAGAAATCGTTCTAATATGATAATTTGCTGCTTACATTTCCTATTATATTGAACACAGTTCACACAGAACACTTCATATTTTTTTTATTTATTTTTTTTGGAAATATGATACATTTTTTCAGGATTCTTTGTTGAATAGAAAGTCCAAAAGAAACGTAATGTAACATATTTTTGTAAAAAAAAAAAAAGAAAGAAAAGTGGACTAAGTGGTAGAAGATATATTTTATTTACTGTCTAATGGTACATATAATTTAATACCAAAGATGAAGAGTGCATGTAGTTCTTTTTGACAATTATCTTATCAATAACCATTATCCAATATTTGTGTGCTTGCATGTATCTTTGTATTTCTGTGTATTCTGAAGCTTATTTCATTGTTAGATTAGCAACTCAGAAAAATGATTTGAAATCAGCTGTAAGTTGAGTCTGCCGTGTGCTTCACATGAGGAGACCCATCTTAATGCATATGTAGGACATTAATAATGGTTAACAAATGAGGTTAAATTTTGCTGCCTTAAAAGCAAACTGCCTATGTTAGTAGTAGACATCTCACTAGCCCTTCATTTGTGTCCACATAGCGGTTTTGCGAAGACATGAATGTGAGTAGGCTAAATGATGACAGAATGTTCATTTCTTGGTGAGATATTACTTTAATAACGCTGACAGACCCTCTGAAATGTGGTTGTGGAAAAATGTACTCTTTTCAACATCGATCCATAAATGAATGCTAACTCTATTTTGAAAGCGTTCATGATGCATTTGAATCACGAGATGTTTTGAGAAGGCCGTGTGTGTTTGGGACGTCATTCACAAGGTGGATTTATTTCCAGAAATCCATTTTTCATACCCTCCCGGCACACCGTAGAACACTTTACTCAGCACTCGAAGCCTCGCACTTCTCTTCAAGTGCCTGGGGGGAGATCTAAAGAAGACTAATGGAACATGACGATCCTCGGAGGACGAGCGGGGAAATTCAAGCGCTCCGGTCGCCTGTGCGCCGCTTTGATTCCTGATCATGACAAATGCAGTAATTAGCATTCTAGTCCAAGAGGAGCGAGTTCTCTTTATTCCTGCAGGTTTATAGAGGAGCCTGCTAAGTACGTCGGGCCCGTCTTCATCCCTGCTGCCGTGCCGAGACAGACCGAAGCCGGCATGAAGCACATTGTGTGCTTGAAATTTTATGGCTCATGTCAACAGTGTTCCCAGCTGGGCCCTCTTGGATTTTAGGCATTGTTTGAAACATTAGCACACTAGAGATGATGTTATCCATCAGTGGTGCACCTGATATGACCAAAAACAATTACAGGTCATAATGAGCGAACTGAAGTTGCTTTTAAGCAAGTTGGATAGAGTAATCTGTGGCACTGTCTTGAGAAGACTCATTTGATCTGAGCTTGGAAGAGGGTCATTCTTATTATTTTGTGGTCAAGTATCACTGTGTTGCTCATACTTTGGGATTTGAACAAGCCTCTAGGCCTGAGTATTGTTTTTAAGCATCTGGCTTGTCCTTGTTGCTATGAACATGAATGATATTGTATCTCTAACTGTGTTTTGTTGTTGTTGTTGAGGAGAGGCGTGCTTTTGCTTTTCTAACCAATCAGACTATTTTTACCAGAGAGATGATAAAACAAGTGGAAATATATGGACTCTTCTGACTAATAATTATGCATTTAGAAATAACTACTCAGGGCAACTTCCTGGCAACCACTGAGAACAACTTTGCAATTTGATTATGATTCTGAAATGTGGTCTCTTTCTGATTTGATCATTTAAATACTGTTCATAATTCAATTCAGAAGCATACTGATGAACATAAACTGGAAGGACAGCCAACACCTCAGAGTCGATGAGGGATCTGGACGTGTGCAGCTGAAAGTCCCTTACCAAAAAGTAGTATACTTCAAGTTTATTTTATTAAGTATACTTAAGTATAGTTCAAGTATATTTAGACTTTTTGTAAGTATAAGTCAAGTATACTTAAATGTCATTTTAAGTATATTTCTGAGAAGTACATAAAGCCCATTTCTGAGAAGTACATAAAAAGTAAACTAAAAGCATACTTTCCTATTTTTTAGTTTAAAAGAAGTATACTAATAGCACACTTGAATAAACTTCTTTTTCATAAGGGGTATATCAATGATTGGATTTTGGATCAGAAGTTAAAGTGTAAAACGCTGATTGTAACATGAGGCTTCAGCTCAGACTACAGGAGTCCAGATATATATATAAAAAAATCCCCAAATGTGCTGTTTAAATCACAAGCCAAAAAAAAAACCGTAACAATCAATGAAAAAACAATGCATTCAACAAGTGAAATGACTATTCAAAAGACAATATAAACTGCCAGTCGTCTCCTGTATAAAATAAAGACTCTGGATCAAATAGTAATGTTGGTGCCATTGAGCCATTAGCAGCTAATTCGATTAAAGTTAATTTCCACATACCTGTATCTTTAATATTTTCCAGTCTGAATGCATTATGCATGATCACTGTGTATACAGTGCACCCTTAAGAGTTATTCGGAGTAGATCATGAGTTCGAACACAATAAAAGCTGTCCTAAAGTTAAGAGTAACTGCACATTACAAGGTTTTACTGCCGCCTGCGGCTCCAGCACTAAAGCCCTGACAGAAATTATACCTTGTTCTGTTTAGCTATCGTTAACCTCCAGAGTTCTCACTGGCAGCTTTCACTGTCTTTTATCCACAGCGTTTCTTTGAAAAGGAGGGAAGGCCATCAAAAATGCATTTGCTAAATAACCCAAATGCAGAGCACTCAAAGAGCGAGTGCACTTAAAGGTATAGTTTACCCTGAATTTGGTCATTTCCTCACCCTCATGTCATTTCAAACCTATATGACTTTCTTTCTTTTGTGAACAATTTGTTGTCTGACTATGGAGGGTAGACTGGGCCAAAACTCTTTAAATAGAACGTGTGAAATGTGACCGTGTCAGCATTAACATTAACACATTAACGCACAATTTTGAACACATTTCTTTTGTTTGTGTAGACATGCACGTTCTGTCCATGTTAAGGCATCTGTTTTCACTGTATTTCTTTAGTACATGTCAAGACGTACAAGTTTTACCGCATAAAGATGACATATTAGAATGTGTCTCTCAATGTGCACATTCTGGCCGTGCTTGAATGTGTAATACTTTTTAAAGCAGATTTATCTCTAGATTTACCTACATATTAATTCTTTCTTTAATTTATTGTGCCATTGCTTTACTGATATCTACTGTGCTAGAGTAAATTAATTTCTGTCATGACAACTCTCTGAGAGTTTAGTATGGTAATATGCATGGCAATGTTAATGTGTTTGGTCTTGGTGGAATAGATCTGCTACGCTGCTGCTGTGGCAGAGCAAGAACTGGGACTTGCTACTTCCAAAACATCCACAGAAATGCTGCTGTGAGCATGTAGGAAGTACTTCTGTTTCATATAACATGTATGAAATAACCCCCATGGATAACATACATGAAATTACCCCGTAGTAGATCTATACAGGTGGAGCTGGGGAAGGTGGAGGGTTTCTGAAGTGCGCTGCCACTGCTACAGCAAGCACTAGCCAAGTATCTGAATGTTGAGCAGCAAGCTCATTGGCTGCTGATGCGAAAAGAAACCAATCAGCTGTGCCATGTGAATGATGGTGTAACTGTATCAGCTTGAGTTAGAACCTATAGGCCTGCACCATCTAGAGTTTCATGACAGAACTTTTTATTAATGTTACAATGCAAATTAAGACTTTTCTGCTTGGGAAAGAACATTGAACTAAACAACTACAAAGGACATGATAAATCATGACATAAGACTGACATCACACAAAATTAAACGATGCATTTTCCCCCATGAACAAATATAATGTCCGATCTTTGCATATATGCACACAAGCGTACCATTACAACATCCTTCATGAATAAACATGATTTCTAATGTTTGTATATATATACACCAATGTACCATAACGCCACATATGCAAATATAGTCTCAAATACAGCGATTTTATTGGCTGCTGTGCATGTTGTTGCATTAACACAAACAAACAGTGTGTGCTGACAGTCAAATTTCACGCATTCCACAAAGACCTTTGACCCCATCTGCCATACGGTTGAGCTTCTGCTGATTAATGTAAATATATGAATAAAAGTCTAAATCTGTTCAGTATATAAAGCAATTGAGTCTCTTCAGAGAATTTGGACTAAACTGCTCAATTCATATGGATTTGTTTTGCGATCTCTTCATGAATGTTTTGAATCATCACAAGTGGTAGTTGTGTAGACTGTCAATGGAGGGACAGAAATCTCTCAGATTTCATAAAAAATATCTTCATTTGTGTTTCAACAAAAGAAAAACTTAATTTGTGTTTCTATCATTTTTGGGGTGAGCTGTACCTTTAAGGCCTTCAGTGAGGAAAAAAGTCCTCAACTTCTTAATGTTTTCCATAAAAACTTTATAATGTTTGCCTTAAGGCTGGATTAAGGAATATGGAGGGTGGGAAAAAAGCATAAAATCGATCGTTAGGAGCAAATCTCAAGGGTCTAGGAAAGAAAAGCCTGAATCGCTTCAGATGTTTCCAGTTCATTTCCATAGGAGATAAAGTGTGTTTTTACAGGCGTGATGTGAGTTATTCACACTGTCTGACTGTTGCTAGGGCTTAATGCATCACAGCAACAGCGGTTTTGGTTCTGAGGATGGTTGTTTCCAAGCGGATCAGGACCTATTTCGGGAAATGTGCAAATGACAAATACATGCATGCCTAAATTGCAATTTATTGCATAGGATTACATGACATATGACATCTTATGAAAGGCTATTTCAGTCCCGTGAACTGTCCTCGACATCCGCAACTTGTTTTACTTCCTTTTTCAGATCCATATCTGATTGAAATAGGATTTTAATGAGAAAACAAAGATTTTTTCCATCAGGAATTGATTGGATTGGTGTTTGGTTCTAGAATGGAGTCAAGTGGCTGGTAAGGAGAAGTTTTGAAAAGAGGACTTCAAAAGAGAATTTTTTTTTTTTTTTTTTTTTTTTTCATAACACAGAATTGTTCAACAAGAACATAAATGTTTTTGTAAGTTTTTATGGGGTAAATACTAAGGGTGACCAGATGTCCCAGTTTATCTAACATTCTCAGTTTTACAAGGTCTGTTTTGACTGATTAATTCCAGAATGAAATAATGCACGGAATCAGAACAGAATGAAACAATGCATGGATAGTGTGTAGCATTGCAATGTTGAGCAGTTGTGTTCACTTGCTTGCAATAGTCTGAATTGGCCTAAATGTAAATTCAGATATAAATCTACAGGGAAATATATAAATAAATATATATATAAATATATATATATATATATATATTATTTGCAGTCCATTCTGTCCAAAAGTTAGAATAAACTGAATAAACCAAAATAGTTAAATTTTGCTAATATTCTCAATTAACTTTTGTTTTTATATTTTCAGTTTCATTTGTAAATAATTTTGACATATACTTTTGTGATTTTTTTTTTTTTTTTTTTTTTTTTTTTTTTTGCATTTTCAAAAAATTGTTTTGGTTTATTTATTTATTTCCATTTTTATTTATTTCCACTTAATATTACTGCTTTTCTTATTTGTTTAGTTTCGCATTTAATAGTTATATTTTATTTTATTTCAGCTTTATTTCAATTACCAATTTGTATAATAGTTTTAGTTAACAATATTAATTGTGCCAGGAAAGTAAAAATGTAAATATGGCACTAATGACATCGACTAAAATAAAAAACTCTTTTGTTACTCCCGTCACATTTTCACCCCTCCATGATGAGTTCACAGGAACACCCTCCTCCCTCCTGTCTGTCCCGTTTTGAGTCTTCAAAAATCTGCTCACCCTACAGATATCTGACACCCTCTCTGCGACGAGGCCTGTTTGACACAATCCTCTGGTTCTTTTCATTCAGAGGGGATGAAGCGGTGAGGGGAGTGACAGTAATATATGCGGCGGTCAGAGTTATCATCTTAATAGGACTGTCAGCGTGATGTCATCTCAGGGCTGCGGGTGACAAGCGCGACAGGAGATGCATATCGTGGCAGAAAAAAACTCAGATGTCCACAATGTCACCTTGTTGTTTCAATGTCTAAATGTTCACAGAAGCAATAAATTAACTTCAGAAGCTCCTGATTCTCAAGACACTGGACAAAACATGTCCTACAATTCACACCTGTCATTAATTTAGAAAATAGCAGCATTTCTACTAGGAAATTAACTAGAGATGATCACTAGAATGTTGTTAATATAAATGTTTAAACAATTTTAAATAACTGTGGCAATATTTTGTCTTTTATGTAAGTAGGATAATTTAGACTATAGCCTAATAATTTATGAAAAAACAGGTTTGGGGATTTTAGATAGGCCTAATATTTCTAATTTTCAGTAGGTCCAACTGTAGCAACAGCTAAAAATGGCTTCTCAGTTTAATGTGTGTGAGATAATGTGAAAATTATGATTCTTTTCTAAGATTTTCTTAAATAGATGGAGCTGATCTGTAAAGTTCGTAGGCTATATTCATTAAAGTCAAAGCTAGATTTGTCAAATATGTATTAAATAGTTGTCATGACAATACACAGTCGCACATTTTGTGAGAAAATGCAAGAAGCAAGAGGTGGGTGAAATCCTGTAAACAATGATCAGATTAATCCAAATGAATTCCTATGCTGTTTGAACCTTTTCTCTTCTGTAGCCTGTTTTGTCTGAGTGCTTTCTGAATCAGTGATTGGCTACTTGTAAGAAGACTCGGATGGACCCAGATGAATTGGGCCATGCCCAATTTGCATGCATATTGATTTTGATTCACACAAACCACAGTGGCCTCTGGGTAATTTGCATCACCTGCACAACAAATTAGCCTGATTCAGTCTGACTGGAGCTGCAGTGGAGCTCATGTGGAAAAGCCCAAAGAGACTCTCACAGAAAACTTCTTAAATCACTTTTACTGAGTAAAGTGTGAGTTTTTCTGAGGACAAACAACTAGCACATAGAGCAGAGCTGGGAAGCGTCCTGCTGCCATCTGCTGGATAGGAGGAGCACATGCAGGTAAGGAAAAGCTTATAAATGCTGACAAAATTGAGGTTTAAATGCATGCATGAAAAGTGCGTCACTGTGGGTTCACTAAACCAATAAATCTGCATATACACAACTATTACTATCCAAGTAAAACGAGTTATGTTAGAGGATGCGGGTGAACAGCCTCATTTTCATTACAGATGATTTATGGTGTAGCCTATCTGAAATATAAACGACGATTTTATTATATAAAACGTATTTATGATACGTTGTTGATTCCCAAGCACTACTTTATTCAGATCCTGAAAATATGAAAACAGCAATACAGTGACTCTTTTTTTTTTTTCTTTTTTTTTTTGGTGTAAAATAAGAGACATTAATATTGTGGCCTCCTAGAAAAATACCATATGAAATGTGAAGAAAAGCACAGTATTCAGTGGATTTCAGGGCAGAGCTTAACTAAAAGTACTTTGAGGGTACTTAATGTACTCTCTTCAAAAAGCAAAAAACTAGCCTATTTATTGTTTACTTTTTTTAATTAATAATAATAAAAAAGTTCCTTATTGGCATTATGAAGAACCTTTAAAATCCATGGAAATTTTTAATTGCACAAAAGGTTCTTGACAGTGGAAAACAATTCTTCAGATTATTATATTCTTTACACACTCTTAAAGTTCTAAAGGTTCATTATGCATTGATGGTAACAAAAACCTACAACTTTTTGTGGAACCTTTCCATTCCACAAAATGTTGTTTATAGTGGAAAAGTTTTTTTTATATCATTATAATGTTCTTCACACTAATAAAAACATAGTTCAAGAGGTGTTAACCAATCCAAAACTGGAACCAAAAATGGTTGTTCTATTGCATTGTCCCTTTTGAAACCTATAATATTAAATCCCTGCTCCCGTATAGCTAAGTTGTCATTTAGCAAACGCTTTTACCTAAAGTGCCACACAGTAAACTTAATTTAATGAACATCCTTATGTAGTCAAGATACCTTCATAAAAATGGAGGCTGAGTTCAGGATGAAATGCAGGATCCAGGATTTGTTTGAGAAGATGTTTGGACCTCATTTGCTTGCTTGAAGTTAAATTGGACTTTGGTGAACATGTAGGTTGAGAAGGTTATCTGCTGCTTACTGCCAGAGTCTCCACCAAACTGCTCATCTTGGTCTCAATTGGCTTACAGGGGATGCTGGATAAAGATGCAGTTGGAACCAGTTTTTTTTCTGATTTTGTGACTTTGGGATTGAGTATTGAGGGAGAGGAACATTGAATTTGGAAGATGCTCTGGACTGGAAAAGCGAGTCGACTGAAACTTAGAGTCACAGTGGAAGAGGAGGAATCTACAACAGGATAAGCCAAAATTATTGGAAAAACTACCAAATTCGATGACCAGCCTGCAAGAACTGTATCATCTGATGGAATTGCTGGTGACCAGGATATTTATATTCCAAATGCATTTATCAGACAAATGGTATTGAACTGGAATCTAAAAAAACTGATTTATTAAGTTTTCAGAGTATATGTGTATACACCCTTTTTTTTGGATATATTTTTGTACCTGGACATTAAACGTGTGAGTTTTTTTTTAGAGAACAGATATATGTGTTGTTTTTGGGGTGTTAGAATGTCCACTGTGGTCCACAATGCAATCATTTTGGATACAACAGGCAGCCACAATTTTAGAATTATACCAAAAAAAAAAAAAAAAACAAAAAAACGCAACTCAAAACTGTGCAATTCAATAGGTTCTTAGAAATAAAAACATTGAGCATTTTGAGAGAAGGTACAAGACATCACTGACTAAATGTCAAGATCATATGTAACACTACGTACATTAAAAAGACCACCATTTAAACATGATTCTCTGTTAAAAGAAACTTCAAACTGGTAGTAGGATTTATGAGAGGCTGTACAGTGTGCAAATTACTGTCCGTCATGGCAGGCACACCTAAATGATGCAGACATGCAGGGTTTCTTTCTGCCCACAAAACACTGAAAGATCTCCAAGTCATGTTTTGAAGCAAAAGCCCTCAGCGAGTCTTTTATGTCTGACAGCAGGTATCATTTAAATCTGCCCACAAACACACGCCTTTAGTCTTCAGAGTACATGTGACGACACAAAACTGCACTGCATCACTGACATAATCAGGCGGTTACAGTTTACTCATGACTTCCAGTAAGATTACAATAAAAAAAAAATGCAGGGAAAGATTCATGTCTGAGAAGTAATTTCTTTTCTCTTTTTTTTTTTAACTGCTTATTACCAGGCCCACACAGAAATTATTCAGGATTCAAATGGTCACACTTTTACACATGGAACTAACTTTTTATCTCACAAATTGTTTTTTGCCCTTGCAATTCAGAGATTATATTTCACAATTCAGAATTCTGAGGGAGGAAAAAGTCAGAATTACAAGATATAAACTTGCAATTCAGAGGGAAAAAAGCAAGAATTGGGCACTGTAAACTCAGAATTCTAAAGGAAAAAATTTGCAAGAGGCTATGAATTGCGAAATAAACTAGTCAACATTTGAAGTGGATCAAAACCTTTCATCAAAGTTGTCATAAAACCAAAATGTGTTCTTGTCTTTTTGATCCACTTCAAATGTTGACTACTGTAAAACATGGATTTGCCACAACAGGAAAAAGTCAGAATTCTAAAGGTTTTTTTTTTTTTTTTCTCAGTAATGTGAGATATAAAGTTTTTTTTTAACTTCCAGATTTCCAAGACTATATCTTTCAGTTGTGAGAAGTCAGAATTGTGAGAGATAATTTTTTTTTTTTTTTTTTGTGGAGGTGGCTTGCTTACATACACCCCCCATGCTAATTGATAATAAAAATTGAAAATTTATTTAGTATTTATTTTTTTTATGTGCTACCAATAAACTTGAGTCCATCTGGGCCTGGCAATAAATGTATAAGCATAACACAGAGTTGAGAATACAGTCCCAATTAATAATAATAATCATTCATAAAGCAGGCTGAACATGTTCTACCGACTACCTTCCTTGATTTGTTCTTTATCCCAAAAACTATATCGATTCACTAAGCCATTTGTAAGATCCCTTCTGCCAAAGAGCTGGATGACTTTGAGTCACACTCATGAAAGGCCAATATTTTCACTATCATCATGGCCATACTGCAATATGTGCTGTATTGAGGACACAGCAGATGCACTGAGGAATGCTTGACTAAAATATGGAGCTACTGCATCCAAACTACAACCAAAAAGCAACTTAGACCAACTGCTGATGGGGCAGGTGGGGGATCTGGTTTTTCTAAAACAGTTTTTAAACTCTTTCTCTGATTCAATTTTGAGTCATAAACAGGCCTACACGAAATCTGCATGCAGATTTCCACAGAACTGTAATGCATTCATGAAGTTTATTAGTTTGCTAATTTGATTATGCTTACACTTACCACTAAGGATAGCTTCATTTAACACATTGTTTTAATCCATTTTTGCAGAAAACGTCTGCAGATTGCGCCTGGGCCTGGTTATAAGGTAATCAGTTCCACATACTAAACACATACAAACACACTCAATATTTCACTCTCTCGTGCGCTTTCATTCGGGTTTGTTCTCCTGCAGAATTAAGTTAAAATGTGTATTTAGCATTTGTAGTGATACATGCATCCAGTAGACTGCTGATTTACATATTTTTCTTAAAAATAAAAAGTAAAAAAAAGTATTAGAAACACAGCTATACAGAGTCTTTAGCTAATCCAAGGAGCGAGGTTTGGAAGGAGGAGCCCCATGTCCAGATGTGATGCGGTTGGTTAGGAGGTGAGGACCGTCGCCGTTTAGTTGCTACAGCAGGGACCTTTCGCAGGCTGTGCCGTTTCTGTTAGATCCACACCTCTGTTGCGTCCCGTATTGGCACCTGCAGGCTGGGGCTCATTCTTAGGTAGTTTCTTTGCTAAAGTGCAAAAACACACAAGAGAGGCATTTTTGTAAATATAAGAAATATTTCATTATGTTTGCAAGTTAAAGGTTATAAGGGTGAACTTCCAAGATGCAGATTATTATTTTTTTTTTTATTGTAACAGATTTAGTAGAAAGATAGCATCACTGCTCATCAGCTGATCCTCTGCAGTCAATGGGTGCCATCAGACTGAAGGTCCAAACAGCTGATGAAAACCTCATAATCCACAACACTCCAGTCCATCAGTTAACCTCCTGTGAAGTGAAAAACTGTGCATTTGTAAGAAACAAATCCATGATATATCTAGATGTTTTAAATTTAAACTTTCACCAAAATATGAGTGCATAATCCATAGTAATGCTTCCTCCAGTTAAAAAGTCCACCCCCTGCTGTCCTCTCAGATCAAGTCATCGTTTCAGAAAATATAGGGATTCGGTGTCCACACGAAAGCACAAGGGCGGCGTTTTCAGATTTATCCACTCTGGGACCCGGTTTAAAAAATATCGGTTCCACTCTCCCAAAACACCAGATTCATCTGGACACTTCCCAGGATGCTAACTGATGGACTGGACTGTTGTGGATTATGATGTTTTTATCAGCTGTTTGGACTCTCATTCTGACGGCACCCATTCACTGCAGAGCATCCATTGCTGAGCAAGTGATGGAATGCTACATTTCTTCAAATCTGTTTAGGCAAGGCAAGTTTATTTATATAGCACATTTCATACACAATGGTAATTCAAAGTGCTTTACATAAAATGACTTAATCATAAAAAAATAATCACAACAATAAAAACAGAGTTTAAAATCTTAAAATTATTTACAAATTGAATTAATATGAATTAAAAGTTAATTAAAAGTGTTAAAAATAGAAAATGATTATACATAAAATACAGTGCAATCAGTTCGGACACAGCACAGTGCTCCTTCAGTAAATGCACAGCTAAACAGATGAGGTTTGAGTTAACATTTAAATGTTTCAGCACATCTGATCTTCCTTAAATGAAGAAATGAACTGAGAACGTTTTCAGCAAATTAAATTTTTTGGTGAACCGTGAAACTGACACTTTTTTTTTTTTTTTTTGAGTGAAACCAGATATTTCAGGTACAAAATTTAGGGTGTTTACATTTTTGTACCTCTAACTTGGATAATAATTTGAAATGTTTCTTGAGCAGCAGATCAGCATATTAGAATGATTTCTGGAGGATCATGTGACACTGAAGACTGGAGTAATGATGCTGGAAATTCAGCTGCGCATCACAGGAATAAATTACATTTTAAAATATATTCAAATAGAAAAGTTATTTTACAATATTACTGGTTTTATATGGAAGCGCATGGGTAGCAAAATCCATTTTGAAATTTAATATGCAAAATGACTATGCAATATGTAAAATAAAATGTATTTCTGTATTTAAATGTACATTTTCCCATACATATGTGCAACATTTGGTGCAAAATAAAAAAAACTGAGTTACATTAACATTTATAAATATATACATATACATACATACATACCCTTTATTAACTTACATTTGCCATTTTCTGCACAATATGTAAATTAAAAACATATTTTAACAAAATTAAAATGAAATTGTATTACCCAAATTGATTAGATGTTTACATTTTCATTTTGCACTAAATGTTGCACATATGTATGGGAAAATGTACATTTTAATAAAGAAATAGGGTAAACGTAGGGGTTTTAGAAGCCATTGTTTTCATATAATTTCAAGTGTTTTCTAGCAACAATGCACATGTTTCTGGATGAGTTTGTGATCAGAACAACTTGAAGGCCTGGTAGTGTGTGATCCTCAGTCATTTAGTGTATGATGGCCAGTTTTCCTTTGTGACTTGTAAATATTGGCCATCATACACTAAACGACTGAGGATCACATCATACACTGGTGTTTTTTTTTCTTTTTATAATCTGAGCTCAAAATGGAAGTGTGCGTAATGGGTATGTTTACCCTACATTGCCATTTTACATACTACATTGTAATTAATACATTTTAAAATTCAAAATTTTGCTACCCATATGCTTCCATAATATTACTGTATTATTATTGAGCAAAAATAAAAGTGTGTTCTTTCATAAACACTAAAAATCATACCGATCCTAAACTCCTGAATGGCAGTGTAGAACTGTTTACTAAGAGTAGTGAGTCAAACTGGTTGATAAACTTACCAATGGCCATAAAAATCTCATTCACGTTCATTGAAGTCTTTGCCGATGTTTCCATAAAGAGCAAACTGTTGTCATCTGCATATGACTGTGCATCCTGTGAACCAAAAAAAGAAGTCAGGGTTTCAGACTCTAAACAGACAGTTCTAATCGACTGGAAGTCTGCACGGCATGTTTGTTTATAAACAGTTCCACATCTCATTTGTAAAGCCAACAGGAAGCGTCTGCTCCTCTGTGGCTGTTCAAACATCGCAAACCTGAAAGTCCAGTGCTCTCTTGTTGGCAAGGTCTGCCTTGTTTCCAGCCAAAGCTATTACAATATTTGGACTGGCTTGTCTCTGAAGCTCTTTCACCCAGTTTTTCGCACGTGCAAATGATTCCTGAAAGAAAAAAAAATGAAAAACATGCATATTTGTAGAGCATTTTCTGGATTCAGAGCTTTTTCGTTTGTGCTTAAAGGGAACATATCATGCCTTTCTCATAGTTATTTTCTCACAGATCCAAAAATGACTTTTTTTTTCAACTGTTTTTCACCCTCACTGAATTGCAGAATTTAATGGGATGTTTTTTTGTATTCATATAAAAACCTCTTTTGCATGTGAAATGAGTAACACCACTTTGCCACATTCACACTTGGGTTGCAGGTTTGCTGAAAGGATTTTAGACGGAGTCATTTTGCAGCCTAGTTTCAATAAATGCTCTTTTTGGACTTAAACTTAATTGAACTGAAATGAATCGACACTGAACTGTCTTGAGCTAAACAACACTGCTGTTTTCTGTAGATCTTTACAGAGTTATTGTGCTGAATCTGAACCAACCCAGAACTCACTAAAACTGAATGACGAGACTAGCAAAATTTGAATTTTTCTTATATGTGACCCTTGACCACAAAACCAGTCTTAAGTCATTGGGGTTTAATTTTAGCAATAGCCAAAAGAACATTGTATGGTTCAAAATTATTTTCTTTTATGCCAAAAATCTTTAGGATATTAAGTAAAGATCATGTTCCATGAGGATATTTTGTAAATTTCCTACCGTAAATATATCAAAACTTCATTTTTGATTATTAATATGCACTGCTAAGAATTAATTTGGACAGCTTTAAAGGTGATTTTTCTCAAAAATTTGATATTATTATTATTATTATTATTATTATTATTATTATTATTATTATTATTATTATTATTAATTTTTTTTTTTCTTGCACCCTCAGATTCCAGATTTTCAAATAGTTGTATCTCGGCCAAATATCTGATCCTAATAAACCATACATCAATGCAAAGCTTATTTATTCAGTTTTCAGATGATGTATAAATCTCAATTTCAAAACAAGTGACACTTAAGACTGGTTTTGTGGTCCGGGGTCACATATTCGAAGACACCTGCATCATGTTATTTTCCCATTTATATCTGTATTGTATAAAATGCCTTATAAATAAATGCGACTTAACTTGACTCAAAAAATCTGATTTGTTAATTAAGCTGCAGAGTAAACAAAGCGGGTTAGGACTCACTTCATTTGTAATGTCATACACCACTATGGCCGCCTGCGCTCCTCTGTAATACATTGGGGCCAGACTGTGGTAACGCTCCTGGCCAGCTGTATCCCAGATCTCAAACTTGACTGTTGTATCATCCAAACACACTGTCTGAGTCAAGAAGGCAGCTAGTGGAGAGAGGACAGAGACCGGTCAGATCTTGCCATCAGTATCTGGTAATTGCTTGTAATTACGGCTGGGCAGTATGACCGCATATACCAATGCTAGAAATGTTTTAGCCGATTGAGATGTTAAAGGGTGTTGATAACTTAAAAACTCTTTGTGCCTGTTTACTGTTGTCATTGTGTATATTGACTTATTACAAGGACGAATGTGGCTCTTCAAATCAGAATTTACAGTGAATTTTCTATTTTATAATATTATTTGGTTATTTTATGTATTTAACTGGTTATCATAGTTAACCACTGGCTCATCAAGAGTTTTTAATATACACAACTTATTTTATTTTTCTGGCAAAAGAAATAGTTATCTCATATTACTACTATAATATACAATTTTGGTCATCCTGCCCATCCACAAGTGAAATTACAGCAAAAATAATTAGTTATGTTGTGTTATGCAATTACTGTAATATAAAATCTAAGTAATAATGCCCATCCATAATTGAAAAGACAGCAAAAATAAGTTATATAGTGACATACCATTACCATAATATAAGATTTTGTTAATTTTGGCCATCCGTACAGCAAAAATAACTAGTACAAGACTAGTACCATTACCATAACACACAATTTTGGCTGTACTGCCTATCCATATATCAAATTAAATAAACATTTGATAAAGCACGACTTGTCAAAACAAACCACAGCAGGCTTTGATTAGCTAATATTGTGTTTACTGTACAAATCATGATAATAAAATAACTCAGCTATTCATATGGAAAATCATGGGTCTTTTTTCTTTCTTTTTTCCAGCCAAAAAAAAAAAAAAGAGTTATACTAGTGATACACCATTACTGTTATATACGATTTTGTTCAAACTGCCCATGCATAAGTGCTTTAGCATCACATCAGATATGGGTTATTATAAGCAGGCAATATAATGTCTGTCTTACCTCCTATTGTGCTTTCCTGAAACTCGTGAAACTGTCCTTTTACAAAGCGAAGGACTAGACTTGACTTCCCCACAGCGGACTCTCCCAGGAGCACTAGTTTGAACTGACAGATTTTGTTGCCGGCGTTCGGCCCGTTAGGTCTCGTTGCTCCACCTCTTCCTGCCATGACCCTAAGCCCCAATCCCCTGTACTGAAGTCAAGAGGTGCTTCTCAAACGGTCACTCCCAGATCTGTGGGGACAAACATTAATAATCTAGTACCGTTCGTAAGTTAACACTATTACGTAATGTAATATATCGGGGTGTCTTGGTTAGCCAAATCCAACCTGAGGATAACAAGAGTTGCAATATGCCATTTTCTATATTCTGTAATGAGCACAATCCTACAAGTTGAGACCCAGATCTTCAGTTCATATATTGTAATATGAGACTGTTACACTGATATAGTAAAAACACATCTATTGTGTAGTTTGTCACGCCATCAATTACATCCATACCAATGTGTGGTCACATGACTAAATCACAGACAACAGACATTGTTTAGGAACTGCCACTGTGTTAAGCCTTAAAAATCCTTTGTGCTTTGACCCAAAAACCCAGTGACATCCTTAAACGCCACAAACAAACACCAAAGCCATGAAGGGGATGGAATACAATCTACATGAGAAAAAAAAATCATAATTCCTGCTACATGAGAAAAACATCACAATTAGATAAGCATAATTATGAAATAGAAAGACGTAATTATGACAAAACATGAAATTGACATGAAAAGTCAGAATTATGAAACAAAAAATTAAATTGACAGTCATAATTATGACATTTAAAAAAATGAAGTTATGACCATATAATTATGAAATTTAAAAATGACACATTGTCAAAATTATGAGATTGTTTACTGCCAACTGATTTTAGTAGTAATATTAATTGATTTAATAATAAACAAAAACCCATTAACAACCACAGGAAAAAAAAAAAAGAATATTTATTAGTAGGCAAAAATGTGCAGCAAGTGTTCAGAGCCAGAACAAGAACATCATCGATATCCGCATTTTCTTTTACTTTCTAATTCCTAAATTTGACTTTTTGTGCCTACACACTGAACTAACATGGACATACAAGTTTTTCACTTTTTGGTGTATACATTTCAGGTGTTTTTGTACGATTGTAAAGTACTAAAATATAGTAGGTAATTCGGAAGAAAACTTCCATAATGTACACATTCCATGTACACTGCAGAAACTGTAAGAATAGTGGGGTGAGATGCTATTCAAACACAGCCCAAGTCCCAATGCCTACATTACATTCTAACTATACATACTTTACATACAACCCTGTTAGATCTTATGTGATATAGAAAGTATGAGACAGAGTGACTTATTGACACTAATGATCAATCAGTGCTTGTTTTGTGCTCGATTGTAAATAGCAATTTATTTACATTTCGCATCAGAATTGATAGGATATGCTCAAATTAAATAAACATTAGTGATAAAACGTGATTTATTTGATGTTTGGGATAATCTGGCTCATCAAAACAAACCGCAGCAGGCTTTGATCGGTTAATATCGTGTTTCCTAGACAATTTTGTAATTATTGTTAATTATTTAATAGTACACGTAACGTTATTTAATGGCACGATATGAAGCTGGAGTTGCCTGTTAGCTTGTGATGCTAACTGTGCTAGTGATATTGTATGTTTCTTTCTAATACGCACACGTAAACACACAGTCAACTCAATGACAATCGTGTTCCGACGGTGTTTTCAGCGGTACGTTAACGGGTCCGTCGGTTTCTCAGATTCTCCGGTTCAAAACGGTTCCCAAAAGCTAATGATGCTAATGCTAGGAGAAAAACAGGCCGCGCGCTATGCTCGCACACACAGCACTGAGCGTGACACCTCATACATAAACCGTTAAAAACCAATAAATCGGAAATAAATGGACAACAGTATGGAGTGTTTCATAAACAAAGCAAAAAAAAACATTCATATTAACATAACCGTACAAATGTTTAAAGCCCAGAGACTCGTACCTTCCGTCGGTTCCTCCCAACTTCCCCTTTTGCATCTAAACTGATGATGACTGGATCTGACGTCAGACTCATCGCAGACAAATCGGCCAATCAGAACAACGCTCATCACAAATATTTTAGTTTCATAACACACAGGATTATAATTTTGATTATAAATTGTAATTGAGATTATTATTACTATAATTATAATAATAATAATAATAATAATTATTATTATTATTATTATTATTATTATTATTATTATTATTAGATTGCACATTTAATTTAACCTTTGAAATTCACTAAAGTCATATTACAGTCATGTATAGTTATTGTTGGTAGTTAATGAGCCTTTTTAAAACAACGTGTTAAAACAACAACTATTCACTTTTTTTATTGAAAACAATACTTAGAATTTTTTTTTTAACTAGTCTTTTTTCCCATTAAAAGCGCATTGGTAACTTAGGTCTTTGCAGCAGGTAGATAATAGACAGGATAATTTTAGAATATAAAACAAACACGCTTAATTTGGAAATCGACTTTCGGACAGGTTGTAAATAAATCTGCATTAAATGTGTGAGTGTGTAGGCATGAGTGTCATAGAGCGGAATTCATCCACCTGGAGACGCAGAGACACGTTTCCAAACATCCGCGCGGTATGACTAATTATTTCTCAGAGGCAGTTTAGATCTTGTACATGGATTTATTGAGTAAAATTATGCAACAAGTATTACGGAATATTAATGTATAATAATTTACACTGAAAGGCAGGAAAGCTCATTCCAGTTGGTGACACAACTAAGACTATTCTCAAAGAAATTACACCAAGGGTGGGTCATCTCCAATTTTCTTCTAGGCTACTAACTGTATGTGTGTAAGCTACTGTATGTATGTATGTGTGTGTGTGTATATGTGTATATATATTATTATATATATATATATATATATATATATATATATATATAATATATGTTTGTGCGTGTGTGTGTATATATAATATATGTTTGTGCGTGTGTGTATATGTAAGTTTTGTATATGTGTGTATATAAAACCTTTGAAAAAACAAACCTTTGACTGGCATTGTATAAAATATTTATTTATTTATTTATTTATTTATTTACTTACTTACAGACTGTAACTCCACCTGTGGTGAGAAAGTTTGTCACTTTTGCTCTGTTTTTCTGAGTTGGGACAGTTCGGGTCTTCCATGGAAAAGCAAATGATCCTGATATTGCCAGCACACAAGACAGTCATCATGTCAAATTGTTTTAGTGACCATATTCATTCTTATTGCTTCATATTTAAACTGTTTTAACTTGTGGTTAACCAGTCATATTTCACTCAAAATCAAAATACTAAATGTTTAGAGAAAACTAAGTCTTTTTTTAGACTTGAAAAATTATTCATGGGAATTTTTTTTTTTTCCCAGTTAAAAGCATGTTGGTAACTTTAGACTTCTTTGCAAATGTAATGGATGGGAAAAATGTGTTGTTTGTTCACTGTATGCATGCATTTTCAGGCTGGATTAGTGATCAATCTCGCACCAAAAACATGCTTCCAAGAGAGGCTGCGTCATTTTCATGAAGTCAGTTATGCCAACTATCAAAAAACTCCTCTTGGGAGGTCAGGAGTTCAAGGCCCTGGTTTACCAAGCTGGCTTGATGCTGAGAAAAGCACTTTTGGTGTTACAATGCTCCAGTGTTTAAGAGTAATAGTGAAACCTCACTAGCATAGTCATGTATAGACTCAACAATCAAAACAAACAACGAATCTGTGAATTCTCTTAAATGCAGTATCTAACGGCGGTGAGGTTAACAATCCAACCAAAACCACACATCAGGTGAAGAAGGAAGCGGATGAGGGACATCAGCTCTACATTCGCTCGCATGGATCCTATTTTGTAGGTCAGTTAGATTGCAGCCCATTTAGAGGTCTTTGTCTTTGCTTAAACCTTGCGTTTTTGTTGTTGTTGTTGTCTTTTTTTCTTGTGCTTATTTTGGCATCATTTCAGAAAATGCAGATGGAAAGCTTTCGGCTGCATTTGTCTCTTTGTTGTTGCAGGAGAGCGTGTTGACAGAGAGAGTGCAATTGCAATCACTTTAGGAGAGATAGTAGGTTTGGTGTCCCAACACCTCGTTACAATGATGTGAGAACCATCTCCAGTTCTCTGCGGTGGCCCTGTGACTCACTAATGTACATGTATACACACACATGCACCTTAACTTACTGTATATTTTGCTTATAGCTGAAAATTTATTAGCTCAGTGATTTATTAGCATTGATTTAAGGTGATTTCATATTATTTCTATTTTCAGATTAAATTTAAATGTTTATATTGTTAAATGTAAATATTTGTGAAAAAAATTAAATTGTATAATTTTATATTATTGTGTGTGTGTGTGTGTAATATGCTGATTTTGTGTTCAAGAAACTTTTTTTTTTTTGCTTAATATTTTGTAAAAACCATTACACTGCTTGTGTGTGTGTAATATGCTGATTTTGTGTTCAAGAAACTTTTTTTTTTTTGCTTAATATTTTGTAAAAAAGGATGCATTAAATTGATCATGTATAAAGTGACAGTAATTATATATGTATATTATATATATATAATAGTATGTATGTGTGTGTGTGTGTGTGTGTGGGTGTGTTTTTATATTTATATATATATATATAATATATATCTCAAATAAATGATAATTGAGTGAAATTTCTAATAATAAAAAAAACCCTGAAAAAAGTAACTTTTTTTTTACAAAGATATTAAGCAGCAAACAATGTTTTCATGATTGATAATAAGAACCATTATTAATAATTGAGCATTAATAATTACTGCACTGAAAATCATCGTATTGGAATGATTTCTGAAGGATCACATGACGGTAAAGATTGAAGTAATGATGGTGAAAATTCAGCTTTGCATCACAGGATTAGTGATTTATATTTTACATTTTCTATTTTACAAAACTAAAAAAAATTTAGACTTAAGAAAAAGCTTTAAAAAATCTGTATTTTATATATATAATCTATATTGTGTGTGTGTGTGTGTGTGTGTGTGTGTGTTGGTGCTCGCAATTAATTGCATTAAGCACAAAATTCAATAATGAATTCAAAAATAGTGTATTGTGCACTTTTTCATTTAAAAGTACTGCTATATGAACAAAAGTGCAATAACATTTGGTTTGCAAACACGTTAAACAAATAAGGTGCTTTTTTACAGCTGTATTCTTTTTACATAGTAGCAGTTAAAGTATTTCTTGTAAATCTCAACTTAAACATTAATGTAATCAAATTAAATATAAACGTCTCTGGTTAATGTCGTAACCTTGGTTCCCTGAGAGACGGGAATGAGACCTGGCGTCAGAAGCTGACGCTTTTGGGTACTCCTTTCCTTCCTAAACCTGCCTGAAACCTTATTGCACAATGCAGTGACGTTGCAACTCTCACTGGCCAATGCCAGCCATTGTCTTGGCGGCATTAGCTCAGAATCTTCCGATTGAATCAACAGCACAGCAGACCTGAGCAGTGAGCAGCCTATGCCATGTCTCGTTTCCATCTCTCAGGGAACCGAAGTTACGACAGTAACTGGAGATGTTCCCTCTCAAGAATGGTCTCTCGACATGGCATCAGAAGCTGATGCTTTTGGGGACTGTATAGAACAATGCCGTGGGAACAGCGAAGAAAAAAGCTCAGCCTCGGCAGAGCAAACATGAACAGTTCTTGCAAAGCACATAGAATAATCCCCAACCAATCATAGACAACCTCACAACATGCTCTGAGGAGATTGGATGCAGATTACCGTATATTACCATCCAATACCATCCACACATTATGTAAATGTGCGCGGCACTAGCGCTAGCCCGAATGGCATCACTGTGAACTGAAATGCTGTGCCTTCGAACGCGAATCTCAGAAAGCGCCTGTGTCAAGGGGTGATCTGGAAATGAATATATGCGTCCTTCAGGTCCACTGAAATAAACCAATCTTCATGTAGAATCTGCGCAAGGATCTGTTTCAGCTTTGTAATTTTGAAAGCACATTTATATAATGCAAGGTTGATGGGCCTCAGGTCTATGATCGGACGGACACCGCCACCTTTCTTTGGAACGACAAAGTAGTGCCTGTAGAACCCACTTTCTCTCGTTCGGCTGGATGACAGAATGCACGTATATCTATGGGCTACTACCCTGTCAACTTTTGTGAATATCTCCGACCGCAGGCGTGGGTGTGAGCCAACTGGGGCACAGCCCACACCTTAGCGAACCAGGCACAGGACGCAGAATTTGTGTGTGTCCGGGGCCTCGATAGGCCCTGAACACAGTGTGCAAGCTTTCGACATGGGTGAGTGCGGGTACAGGCAGGTAGAGACTCGTGCGGGATGCGCGAGAATAAGGGTGAACTTACACTAGGCAATCTTAACTGTGCCTGAGCGAGTTTGACCCCCAAAGCCTGGTTCGTTTGACTAGTGTGATCCGTTTAGCCATCCCAGGCTCAGTTGGAAGAGGTGGGCCAGTACTGTTCAGTTGGACTCGGGCACGGTATGCATGTAGTGCTAACTGCACCGGAGCGCAGAATTTCTGATATGTGCAGCATGATTGCGTCTACATTTCTGAGTGGCAGGAGTGATTAGATCTGTAAAGCAATATATTGTGAGAGGGCCGTGTGTTACCACATCCCAAACAACTCAAAACAATAAATCACAAAACGATGCACTCCACTGTGCTGAGTGAGAGCACTTCTCTGCTGTCTTCACGTGCTATCGAAACTTCCTATTTCCCACTTATGAAGTCATAATTACAAGTATGTTGCATTCTTTTCTTTTAAAAATAACAGTGAACAGTGGTTTGTGATTGTTGAATGAATAAATGGGGGCAGTCGTGGCTTAATGGATAGAGTCAAACTTGTAACCTGAAGGTTGTGGGTTCAAGTCAGGTCTGACAGGGATTGTAGGTGGGGGAAGTGAATGTACTATTTTCCACCCTCAATACCACGACTGAGGTGAGACCCTTAAAGCAAGGCACCGAACCCCCAACTGGTCCTGGGGCGCCGCAGCAATATGGCTGCCCACTGCTCTGGGTGTGTGTTCACAGTCTGTGTATTCACAACTGTGTACACTTGGATGGGTTAAATGTAGAGCACAAATTCTGAGTATGGGTCACTATAATTGGCCACATGTCACTTCACTTCATGTAATGTTGATGCTTAGCCTAAATTATTTTTTCGGGAGCGTTCATATGATTGATCTCTGCTATAGTCTTAGGCCCACCCCAAATGCTCTCATTGGTTGAGACGCGTGATGATGCCCATCCCAAACCAGTACTGATCAACATCCCTCCTGTGACCCATGGTTTGTCTGTATGTGTATTCAAAGCCTGTGAGCAAAGGGCTTTCAAAATAATAATAATAATAAAACCGCATTAATGCACCATAAAATAATTGTCGGCATTATTTAATTCATGCGTTAACGCGATAACATGTTAACTTGCCCAGCCCTAATATATATACACACAGCACCATCTGTAAGGGAGTATTGGGTCATTCACCCCACTGTTAATCCCAGCACAAGCATCGAGAAAATCAGAGATTAATTGCATTGTCATTTGTAGCTAAATGAATGTATTTTGGGATAACATTATGCCTCCAGAAAGGTAACAGTGTTGTCATTTTTACTATTTTGACAGCTATTTTGAATGTCTGCAATCTTCAGTATTCTGTTTATAATGACAATCCATTTTTTTTTTTTTTAATTTCTAAATAAGCCCCTAATGACAACTAATATAGCAATGTGAATGACAACATTATCAGAAATGAACAATTAATTAACCTTCATGTCTTCAGGCACAACAGCGCAAAATTAGTTTCCAAACGCTGCGACGACTTCAGAGAAAAGGCTCAGCTTCAAACAGGCAAAGTTCATGATCCGTAAGTCATGGTTAAGAGCATTTTTGTTAAATACTAATGATATTTTCACAGTTTCTGCCACTGTGTAAATCATCTTTTCTGTCTGTGCATTAATTTACAGAATTGCAGAGACATTAAATGTTCCCAGTGATCACACATTTGGAGGCTTGATGAAACCTGACAGCTTTGGTAATTTAAATCGTCTGTCACATTCTAAGTTTGATATGTCAGAAATAAATTAGCAGTCAGTATCGTAGAGTGTTTATGGTTTATTCTTGGTTGGTGTGAAAAACATTTTAACTTGGACTTTACTATAATCAAAGCTCAAAAACATTCATTGTATTTTAAATAAAGACAATGAAGCCCATTTTCAAGATAGTTAAGCATATTTTTGGG
Source organism: Cyprinus carpio (assembly GCF_018340385.1). Taxonomy (NCBI): domain Eukaryota; kingdom Metazoa; phylum Chordata; class Actinopteri; order Cypriniformes; family Cyprinidae; genus Cyprinus; species Cyprinus carpio. The sequence goes on along the minus strand of NC_056612.1, from coordinate 26,281,954 downwards.
GTATGTTCTTAACTGGTTTTGAGAGATTCATCCACTTGTAGTTCTTCCTGTTTCTCCTCAGGTGTGGGTGACTTGCTCCATCAAACTCCATCTGACGAGTACCTGAAAGGTAAAGACAGACAGCGAGCCGTGGTCAGTGCTGTTCGCCAGCACCTCAAGAAGTCCAACTACCAGAATTTCGGCTCATTACTGGAGGAATTCAAATATTACGACAAGGTCAGTGGCTGTTATCTTTGCTTAATTGCTTAAACTGCTCATTGCCATTTCTTTGATGGTCTGTCTTGTGCTTTTTTAGCAAGTAAAAGACCTTTTAGTATAATTATACAAATGTCCACCTTCAGCTCGTACCTCACGTCATTTTGCTGTGAAATCTTTACTCATTTTTTTTAAAGTAAGCATAAGAATAACTTTTATATTGTTAGTAATATTTCAAGATGAACATTTATTGGACTGAAGCAACTTACAGGTTAACTTGATTATCCATACTTAATTTTTTCATGTTAAAATATATCAAATTTGATCATTAGGATTTTGAGGAACATTAATTTGTTTCTTAATCAGTATTGTATTGCATTGCATTATAGTTTTTGAAACTACAGAGAACAGAAAACTGAACTTGTAAAGATCAATGCAGTATTATTGAGAGACATACTGTAGGCTGACAACTAATATTTTTATCATTTCATGTAAAGAAGTCTGCTATACTGTTATAAAGATCTCATTGATTTGGTTACACTTTATTCAATTATCATTATTAGCTAATTATAAATAGTTAGAAAGGTAGTTGTTAAGTTTTATGTATGGGGTAGGATAAAGTACTTTATAAGTACAAATAATGGTAGTTAACAGTGAGAATTGGTTGAGAGTAGTGAGAATTGTTACCATTAATTTATATTGCAAGCTATCAGAATTTCACCATAGTTAACCATTAATTTCTAAAGAAAATTATGCTGAAAAGTCATCAAAGCAAAAAAAAAAAAAGTTAACCATTAATTTCTAAAGAAAATTATGATAATCTAGGGTCAAGGGAAAATTTGATTCTTCAGTTTAACATTTTGCAAAGCAGATTTGCAGATTACTTGCTCACTTGCTCACAAAATCTCTAAAGTCATGACAGATCTACCAAAACCTCATAAAATGCCAAAAGACTTTGTACTGGAATTTTTATGTTTTATCAAATACTGTTCTGCTTCAAATCAATGTTTCAATTTGTCTCTGAGCATAATTGGTTTGGTTTAAGGCTTGAAATATTTTAAATGTATATTTTATCTTGTAGAGTGGAAGGCTTGGACAGCCCCAGCTAACATGCAGCGCACAGACCTCCAGGAATCCAGCGCCGTGAAGCCTTTGATTAGACCTGAAGATCTGGAAGGTGGGGAGCACCAGGAAGACTCCAAAAACTCTGTCTAAGTGAAAGTGACGTGACATACAGCCAAGTATGGTGACCCATACTCAGAATTTGTGCTCTGCTTTTAACCCATCCAAAGTGCACACACACAGCAGTGAACACACACACACACCGTGAACACACACACCCGGAGCAGTGGGCAGCCATTTATGCTGCGGAGCCTGGGGATCAGTTGGGGGTTCGGTGCCTTGCTCAAGGGCACCTCAGTCGTGGTATTGCCGGCCCGAGACTCGAACCCACAACCTTACGGTTAGGAGTCAAACTCTCTAACCATTAGGCCACAACTTCCCCTTTAGGCCCAGAACTGTGCAGAACAACTTCTTCACCTCGTCTTCTCTCATCAATGCTGTCGTGGATGGACTTTCCCCAGCCGGTGAGTCCGCACAAAACCTTAGAATCTCCTTAATCTTCCCAAGTATTCAAGTTACACAAAGCTTTAAAACAACCTCCATGCTTTTTGTTGTTTTTTTTCAAGGTGTTGCTTAACCATTTCTACAGCCTCTGAATTATAAATATGCTCAAAACTTTGCTGATAAACCTGTTGCACACAATCTGCAACATGACTTCTGTTGTCTTTTTTGATATAGTTTATATTTTAGTACAACTGTACAAACATCTACTTTCAGCTTGTGGTTCAAATGTCTTTTTGCTGTGAAATCTGATCTGATTTTTATAAGGTAAAACTAAGAATAACTTTTACATTTCAAGATGAACACTTAATGGACTAAAGTAACTTAGCTGGACTTCATTTGATTTTACTTGATTATCCAGCCATTTGTTTTTTAAAATATGATCATATCATCAGCTTTGATCATAAAACTAAGCATTTAGGTATCAACAACCAATATTTATAAAATTTCATGTATATTCTGCTTTACTGTTCTTTTACAGTTACTTTAAGATGTCATTGATTTACATTACAAGCATCAGAATTTCATCTTACTTTTTGGTAATAGAAATATCAGCATCTGCACCAAACTGCATATTTTTCTCTAAACCTTTGAATAAAATTGAGCTGTATTTTTTTTTTCCCCTCCACATGTACACTACATTATACCATATGAAAAAATATGAAATATGATACTCAACAAAGAACACACATGTAAACTATATATATTTTATTTAAAGGTTGAATATACGGTTCCATAAAAAAAAAAAAAAATCAATTATTTCATGTCAGGCTTTGCAGGGTTAAAATTAAACTAGAAACTTAAAGTACTATTTTCTAAGTTTCTTCTGATTGCTTCTCTTTAATAGATGATCACACATATGGAGTACCAACTGTATGGGCTGATACCTGCTCCTCAAATCAAACGTGTCAGCGACAGGACAAACTATGGAGACGAAGCAACAGCACATGATCTGGTGCACCCCCCTCTGCATTCCTTCTACGGAGCCCTTGAAAGAGTATTTTTTTTAGTCCTGGCACTAAAGATGAGGTGAGTTTCGGATGACAGTCATGTTGCATTATGATTTAAAGTGATTTTAGGCTGTCCAAACAATTATTACAAATGGACTAAAGATATATTGCATATCACTCATAGATTGCACAGATATTCCAAAAAGTGGGTCTCAGTGTTGCTGAGGAGACGTTTGAAGAGGCCTGGAAGTTGACATCCATGAGACATCCTGCTGGTGACGTATGTGTGGAAAACTTTCGAAATGTGCTTGGTGAACTACGGGCAAATTAAACACAAAATTTAATTTTATTTTATTTATAATCCACCGTTAAATAAAGACTTGCATTAAAAAGTGTGTTCCTTACGAAATTTGTTTCAACTTGCAAGCAATGCTTGGTGACACCCAGTGTTATTATAGTACTATTTCCATTATAGTTTTTATTTATCTTTGGAATTACATTTTATATTTTTTCTTTTCACTTACATTTTAGTTAAACAGTTAATAATTTTTTTTTTGTATTTCTGACATTTTTATTTGTGTATATCTTTATTAACTTTATGAATAATAGATTAAAAATGTATAATTATTTAATTAGTTCAAGTTTATTTCAAGTAACAACTTAATTTTTTTAATGGTTTTAGTTTGTTTTAGTTAACTATAAAAACCCTGGTGACTCCATAATTCAAACTTTGCCTTCATTCGGATCATTTAGGAGAAAATAACATCAAAAAATGACAAGTAAAAGCAGGTGAGGTAAAGCTCTAGGTGCCTTTCATGGGATTATTTCGGTAATATGATTAATGCAGAAATTGCCTCTGGAAAGGTTTGTTTCATTTGTACAATAATCGGTGTGGACACACTAAACTAGTAATCATTACAACAAAGTGAAGTGGGTTCAGACCCACATGACTTCTGCATCTGCAGTATTTTATTAGTTCAGATCCATTATTGGGTCAGCGGTAATTTCGGCCATGTTATTTGTTTAATTTAGTCTCTTGTCAAATGAAGCAAAGTGCTGCAACGGGCCTGACTGCAATAAGAAGTGCCCTCAACGTAGCGTAATAATAGCTCAGCTTAGTAATGAATTTTTGCCTCCCAGGATAACATTATTGAGTTGACTTGGAGGATGTATGCTGCATTTAGAGTTTGAGAGAGATGGAGATTGCGGTCAATTACCGTTTTCTCCCAAAGGACTTTATCACACACGGATGATAAGTGGGAGTCTGTGTTTGTGTGCTTTACCCAATATAGTTTGGGCAAGTGTTGTAATCTGTTATGAATAATAATATTATTTGCTGCCTGGACATTAGTATACACCTATTCCTTTGCTGGTTAACAGGTAAATTATTACATCTCTTTTGTTTGAGACACAGAACATGAACCTCTTTACTTTATTAACACACATCCTACTCCTTTTCACAATCCAATCCATATTCTATAGTTAAAATGAAGTCCTGCCCACAATTTTTGCCTATCCTGTCACTTGAAAATACGTCAGATTACAGAAGTAAAACGGGTTTGGAGCTGCATTTCATGTTGACTTTTAAATGCACAAGAGTAGAGATGAATTCATCTGCCTAATTTGGCAACATCAATATAACCAATATGAGTTCATGTTTAGTACAATAAACTGATTAATAATAACAGCAGAGTCCCTAATCCATGATAAAAGCCTAGAGGAGTGCAAAATAGCTTTGTTAGGCACATTTAATGCTTTTATTTTCTTTTGTTCAGTTCACTTGTAGTTGAAGCCAGCATGATTAATTGCCTAATATGGTATTAACATATTTATTTCAATTGAAACAGGAGGTATGATATCCACTGTTAATCATGTTATGACTTGTTTGCACACACGTGACAAAACACCCACGCAAGTTGAACAGAACAATCCATTACTGCCTGCAAAAATTATAATAATCCCACAGCTATATTTCTAAATGATTTAATGAATTTCAGTCAACGATAATTCGATGACTCCCTGTAAAGCCATGAATGCATAAACAATGACATGCCATAAAAGAGTTTTCCACAGAAATAGGATGACATCCACGCATGGGTGAGAACGTCTTCCTGTCAGTTTAACAAAGGATTTATTTTAATATCTAAATTAGGTGATAATTGGTCTCAACAACCATCTGTGGTTCTCTATGATCTGAACATATCAAATATCATAATTAATTGTGGTTGTTTATCTTGTTGCAAATCTCATTTGCTTGATCTGGAAAAAAAAGTGACTTTTTCAGTACTGTTTTGTTGAGAAATCAGTTTATTTCCAGTCTCTGCTTAATGGAGGTGCATTAAACAAAGATTTGACACAGAAATTATGTTATTGAAACTTGGAAAATGCAGCTCTGTAACAAACTTTCACTTTAATTAATCACATGACCCAAGGACATCTGCAACATTTTTTTTAAAAATCGACTTTTAGAAAAGCCAAGTAAATGAAGCCAGTTTTCAAGATACTGTGAGCTGTTGTGAGATTTTAATAACAATAAGGCACATTTAAAGCCATCTCATCTCATTCCCATTGTATGAGTTTATTTTACTCTGATTTTTAATAAAAAAGAAATATCATTGCATCCTGAAAGATCTTTCTCATTGCATTACAGTTATGAGAATTACATTTTGTCCACATTATAGACAATTTGTTTGTGAAACTTGCTTAAGAAAATGCTGAAACTCTTTAATGTTTCAGAAAAAAATGGCTTTATTATCTTTATGCAATACATTTACAATGTCAATTTCAATTGAACTAAACTTTGACTAATAACTTTTTTTTTCAAAATGACAACATTAACAATAAAAATATCATAACATAAAAAATGACAAGGCAGAGATAACTGTTATGATGGTTTCTTTATTGAAATATCAAGTGCTTTCTGGACCCATCTGAGCTCGGACACAATCTGTTGCTGTGGATCTAAAGGTAACTTTGCTGGAGAAACATGGGAGTGATACTTTGACCTTGTTTATACTGAAATTAAGATCCTTTTAAGTGATCTGATCACAAGTGGTCAGTGCTACAGTACATAAAGTACAGGACTGGATCCAAAACATGCTGTGATCCGATCACTCAAGTCACATTTGTACTTTAAGAGATCCTCCCTTTGAAACCCAGTCATAAGAGAGTCATTTGAGACAAGTTACTAGCAGCTGTAAACATTGATGTTCATCACCTGACCGTTTGTGATCAGATCACCCAGGATGGACGAAATATAAAGTGAAAACAAGATGTTTCTTTTAGTCCGGTAAAGTGTATTGCGAGGGGTCCTGTGTCTTTTACTCTAGTTGCTTCCAGTGCCATATCCGGGTCACCATCCACTCGGGATCAGCTCCAGCAGTCAACTCACGATAAAACCTTCAACAAACACATAAGCAGTTAATATTTCCTAAGGGACCAGGAAATACCTTTTAATGTACTTTTTTTTTTCTTTCTGAAAACTCTGGATAGTATGGAAGCCTGTTTTCGCCATGGGATACAAATATAAAAAGGTAACTGCAAAGTATTTTCTCACGAGATATAAAATAAGAGTTGTTAGATATAAATTCACAATTTTTTTAAAATATGAGTTGTTATATGTAAATTATTTACTTTTGTGATTTAAAATTTTATTATTTAGATATAATTAAGTTTTATTCCATGGTGGAACAGAACTGAGAGATGTAAATCCAGAATTCAGAAGAAAAAAATTCTGAGATATAAACTCTGTCAAAATATATAAAAAAGGCAAAATTGCGAGAGAACAAAAAAAGTTTATATCTTGCGATTCTGGCTTTTTTGTCTTAGAATTCTGAGTTTAAATTCACAATTCAGACTCAGATTTGGTAAAGAATCATTCAGACCCAGTTCGACTGATTCACTTAAAAGAATCAACTAAAAAATGATTCACTTTGGACGGCATGCAAAGTTTATGCTACATGAACAGTCCCCTTGTCCAAATACCCACACCTGTGGTCTTGGCCACTTGAGAGCGCGTGTGCGCCACAGGAAGTAAGTGCGCAAGACTGTCCAAGTTCTTAAAAACGCCAAAGGGCAGTTCCCTTAATGTACACTAAATCCACACTATCTCGAATACTGCTCCAGAGTGCTATTCGAGGCTTAGTGTATCCCATCATGCATCATGTTCTGGAAATAAATCATGAGACTTTTTGCCGAGATCTCGCAAGAGGTCACGGAAACCTTTCAATGTAAGTTAAATATTAATATAATAGGCTTATTAGATATTATATAATTTGGCAGAAAAACAAAGTGTTGCATGTTTTATTGGTGCAAAGATGAGTAGTGGTGATATTCATTTTGTACAACATTTGCAACTGCGTTTATCACTTCATTAGAAGCACCAAAATTAAATTGCCATGTTATAGGGAAGAAATGAACAGACATTTAGAAGTTGATTTTAAAATGCAAAGTATTTAAAATAAAGCAGTGTAAACACTTGCATTTTTACAACACTATAACTGTGTCCCATCAGGTAATGAAAAGTTCTACACACACTTGTGGTCTTCATGCTCACTTGAACACTTGGACCAAATACAGGATATATGTCATATAAGCAAGTCATTTGGACAAAGCAAGTATCTAGTTGATGAAATGTTAAAATGGTGCATAACTAGAAAAATATATAATCTATATAGTAATATGCATTACTTTTTTGTCGTGATTAGTCCGTACAAACACCAGCAACCGGATGTTTTGTCAATCTGACAAATTGCTTATTACGAAAAAGCTGTTGCATTGCACCTGATGAATATACGTGGTGAAAAAAGGTAAGTATTGATTTATTTTGACAGTTATCAATAATTTCAACATAGGTGCATCCAATATTGCAATGCAATGGAAAATCTGGGGAATTTCATATAAAACAATGAAAAAACTCAAAGGGTGTCAGAACTCAAATCACACAACAGAAAAAAGACTGAGGTGCGAAAAAACGTGTCTCATCAGACCCACACTAGGGTGATCTTAAGTATGACACTTTCACAAAGTTAACTTAGAGACAGCACTCTAGCTGAGCGACAGCCGAGTAAAACGTGCTAATGTGACAGATGGAAAGATGTTTTGAAACACGAGAGAAAGAGAGGAGTATGCAAACAGCTGAGAGCGAACCTATTAGCATCTATATATCCATCAAAGCACTGCGGAAAACAAATGTCTGTCATAAGGGAGAAATCCATTAAGTACATTTAAGATCATTTGAAGCTGTGCTGGCATTCATCAGTCAGACTTATGGCTGTGTGCAGTTTACGTCAACGCTCACCAAAATCTGTGTCTATGGGGAGGAGAATTTGTCACGCGAGGTGCTTTCGCGGAGACAGTTTACAAGTGCAATGAAATGAAGAGCGTTTGACTTCTAATTATGTTTTGAGTGTGACTCTTTCAAAGAGTCGTATATGAAATTTACTCTATAGAGTGCCAAACATACAGCCGCTATAAGCATGTTTGGACTGAAAACTAAAGCGGGTATAGCAATTTAGTCACATAAGTTGTGCATAAACATAAAGAAACACAAGAAGATCACAACACTGAAATGTTTATAAGATGAATGTCAAAAAAATGTCCAGTTCACATTTCACCCCAAAATCAGAAAGATGAAGAATATGATGCTTATACTGTATATATATGATTTAATATAAAAAAGAAACATTTAAAACTAATTAAAAATTAATATTTTATGCAATTTAAATAGAATTATTTTTATTTATAGATAATTTGGGTTTGTCTGTGATATCTAACTTTAGATTCTGTAACATTTATTCGTGCACGGCTGTGATGATCTTTTAAGGACCATCATCTTCACTTAAGTCCTTCTTTAAGTTTTTTGTTTTTATATAGTTTTGTAATACATTTTAAATCAGTTTGAGTTATTTTAGTACATGAAACTAAATGAAAATGAGAAATGTGGCCTTGGCAAGTAGCTGAAAAGAGGTTTTAATATTAGATTTTATTATAGTTTTTAATATTTAAAAAATATTGTTTTTAATGTGTTTTTTGATTATTTTAGTACCCTTTTAGAGTATGATATTATATATAATATTATAATATTTATTATATATATAATATACATACATAGACACATATATACATATATAGTTCTTCATATCTTGCTTTAGATGTATTCTGTCTCAGCACACTTACTCATACACAGCTGTGATGATCTTCTTTTGAGGACCATCGTCTTCAGTTAAGTCCATCCTGAAGATGCGGGTGCTCTCTGGGTCCTCAGGTACGTCTGCGCTGGACAGATACCAAAGCCTCATTGTGATGTAAAGAAACTTTCTGCCTATAGGAGAACAAAAGACGTTCAGTTCACTGCTCACCCATCAGGATCAGATGCATTAATCTAATGTTGTAAAATCATAATTAAATGAGAATATGGTGAATTTTAAATGATTTTACTTCTAATTTATGAAGAATCTTTCAGTCATTTTTTCTTTCTCTAACCAAATATTTCAAACAATGTATTGTTCTAATTTATCAATTTCTAGTTTTTTTAACCACTTTTTGTAATATCTCTTAAACAAAAGCCTTAATGACATCATCCTCCAGGAAGTGACATCACTTTGGAGGGAAAACATCAGCACCAACAGCATTGAGTGTTATCAATTGATTTTATATTTAAACTTACAGAAATCAATATTACATCAAAAAGTATCAAAATAATAATAGTAACAAAAAATAAATATAATAAAAATGTTTACTTAAAATTCTCAATATTTCTTCATATACACTTCATATTTCTATCCTTTTATGTTTTATGTTGTTCGCGAACAGACTCACCGCTCTGGTCAAAGAATACAGACACATCCTCAGGCAGCAGAAATATAATGTCACTGAGGGAAATGGCTAGATGTCTTTTTTGGGCCTCTGACAGAGTTTTACATTTCTTTCTGACACTGTCAACAGCCTGTAAACAGAAACAAAAAAAATAAAATAAATGTGTAGGCCTTACATGACTTCAAATGTTTGCCAAACCAGTAATTTAATAAACTAACCTCTTTCGACATTACACTCCTTAATTCATCAAACTTGCCTTTGGAGAGCACAGTAGACACATGGACTGCTGCCTGTGGAGAGAGATGTCAGTCATAATCACAATTTTGTGCTTTATTAGTCATAAACGGATATATCTGCCAGGCTGCATCTGGCCATTTAGAGATCATCATATTGATTACTCTTTTAAAGCATTATTATACTGAGTAATCAGCATGTGAAATAAGCACTCATTTCATTTCTGAAAAGCTTTTTGTTCTGAAATCTCATTTGCTGTAATAAAATTACATTATTTATTGGCCACAGTCCTCTCTAGACATCATTATTAGAAGATCAGTGTTATTTTGATTTTTTTAATACTTTTGTTTGCATTTCGTTTTTGTTCCTACTTTTTCTGTTTTCATTTTTATTTTATTTAAAGTTTCAGTAACATTGTGTTTTTGTCATTTTTATAATTTTTTAAAGATGTCTGTAGTTTTTTTTATTATTTTTTTATTTTGTTATTTTATTTTATAGCTTTTTTTGTACATTAAAAAATGAAACAACTAGCAAACTAGCTGAAAAAAGTACTGTATTTTGTGTGCTTTTTGTTTTCATTTTAATTTAAAGTTTTAGTAATTTGGTTGTTTTAGTAATTTTAAATTAATTTTTAAATTACTTTTAAAATAAAAACTAGCTGAAATAAATATGTTTAAGTTTTTAAAATATTTTTATTTTATTTCAGTTAATATTGATCTCATAATGTTTTTTTTACATTTTATCAGAGGTTATTTCACATTTTTCTTTTCTTTTCTTTTTTTAAGAATAAAATAACCCTAAAAAGGATTATTTTTAAGTCCTTGATAAAACCCTATTTGTTTTCCTTAGTGTATTGACTACTGTGACGTTACATTTTTAAATGGGTGGTTTTAATTTTTTCTCTGGTCTGTTTTTTTGTGTGTGTGTAAAATTCTTGCTCTTCTGTAAAGCACTTTGGTCAGCCTGGTGGCTGTTGTAAATGCGCTATACAAATAAAATTTAAATTTAAATGAAATCCTAAAAAAGGCTTATGATTATGATATGGGACATTTTATCACATCCCATATCATACCAACCTGTTTCACTCCACTGTCAAACTCCACACTGAACTTCAAGCCAAAATACAATTCAATTAAAAACAAGATAATCTTATTCCTGATCCACGCGATGGGATCCGGGGTGCCCACCACTGTGATGCCAGGATGCTCAGTGTCCTTAGTGTCCCTGTCTGCATCTTTACTATAAAGTCTGTAGTGCTGGCCAGCAGACGGTCTGCGCAGGTGATGCCACGCGCGCTTTGGAGAGGTCGCGCAGCTGGCATGAGGGCGCACGCGCTGATGCTGATGCCCCCATGGTCGGCAGTGGCTATCGTGTTTAATAGCCACAATATTCCTCTTCCACGGACAGGCCAAGAAAGCGAGTTCCCGACGTGCAGCCAAACACGTGAATCGTTGCATCACGTACGCGCATTTCTTTCGCAATTGCGCAATGCCGACCTGGTCACTGTAAAACTCGTAAATGACAGACGTACCGCCCTCAGTGCCGCTTCCGGCAGCCTTATGAAACTAACCCACTGTACCCATAATGCTTTTTGTTTCTCATCACTTGTGTCATTTCTCCAGTAGATGGAGGCAAAGCCCCGTGTCTTCCATGCGCGCTCCCGCGCAGACGCTGGATGGCTTGAGGATGCTGATGGATGGCCTTGCAATGTAAGTAGCGTTTATTATGAGAAGTTATAAATAAATAAAGTATACAGTGCAAGTTTTCGTTTAACGTGAACAGTGTTGACCAGAATGTCATATTTTTGTTCACCTAAGTCTCCTTAGTTTGACAATATAACGTGCATTAAGTTATTTGGACACTAAAATCGCACTTACAATGTATGAATGTCGTTGCATTAGATGAAATCTCTTTTGTCTGCGCTCAAAAGCGGCATAATGTATGTTCTTCACAAAATGTTATCCTTATATTTTGCTCAGTGACTCAATCAAACGGTGTTTTGGCGGTTTTTTAGGGCATATGCGAAGCCAGATCTCCAAAATTAGACGATCAGAAAATGCAACAATACTCCGCCCACCCCTTCACTAGGAATAGTATTAAACACCGGGGCTAGTTGTTACAAAGTGATTATTGATGTTGTATCATTTTATGCATAGACACAAGTTCTTGACTACAATAATGATTTATTTTGTAAGGTGGACTCACAAAAAAGTTTACATTTTTAATCACAAATACATTTAAAGAATCTTTCATAGAATTGTATGTTTAAAATCTTGCATTTTTTGTCTACGTTGAATTATTATATTTATTATATTGTTGAATGTTTGATCTGTAATTGCACATATAATAGTCGGTGAAGCTAATATAACAGTAACTTTAAATACAACCAACATCTTGACTACAAAAAGGCTACTGAGCATGCTCTCATGCTATATGGGGAAAGATGTCACGATTAAACAGCCTATTATAGATAAGCTTTTAGCCACATTCAAACAGTTAAACAATTATTAAGCATAAAAATACCAAATACAAAAATTCTAATTTTTTAAAGTGCATACATTTCTAACATTTTAAAACACATGTGACAACTTGCCCCGACCTTGGATTTAAGAAAAAAAAAAAAAAAAAAACACCCCTGTCCAGAGAACAAAATACAGTCTAGTGTGCTTTTTACAAAAATATGACAATAGTGGAAATTTGATTTGATTAACATTTTGAAAACATCTTGTATATTCTTGTAGAGTTTTGACTCACAGCTGAAGCAAAACCTTTGGGACAACTAGCCCCGCTCTCTCTGTCTATTGTTTTATCATTTAACCTAGCTTTTCTTCCATCTGCATGAATATGAACATGTGTGTACTGTATAATATACGCACTGAACGATATGATGAATGAACTCTTGAATAAAAAGAGGGATTTGAACAGGTTAGGCAAGTGTTCCTGTTGAATCATCTAATGCAAATGAGTGACACAGGTGGGCAAGCCGCTTTAAAAGTGCCCCCCTCTCCGAAGCTAGCGGCATCACCCAAACACACCTCACAGGTGCACAACATCATTGTTTCAGAAGCTTAAATGTGATCAGCAGAGCAAAACATCATTAAATTCCTGCTGTTTCCACTGATTACAGGTCATAAGCTTTTGTATTTGTCTGCTATCTGTGTTTTCTTTTGAAAATGATGATTATTCATTCAGGGTTGAGGCATAAAAACCAAGACTACAGACACCTGCACGATTTACCCGCCCCTCTAAATTCTGTGACTATTTTTATTGATAAATAATTGCTATTGCAGCTCATCATTATTGAATTTGCGCTCAGATATGGAAACCTTTCTAAGATGTATTATAGTAATTATCTCTGTCAGTCTGAAATGCTTTTACATCTGTGGCTTGAATGAACAGAATAATAAAAATCTTGCAGCAGTTCCGATTCCAATTAATTACTTCGCCAGAGTGATTACAAACTTTAGGTCGTGATTTTATAGCAGAAAGAAACTCCAATAATAAATAGCAAAGAGGAAAAAGTTTTATTCACATGTAACCTTTTGCATGCTTTGTTATCTGGATTTCATTTTGGACTTGCAAGACAAAAATAGTCTTGATTGCAGTGAGCAAAAAGCAAATAATAAATGAAAAAAAGAAAAAAAGGCATAATTGAAAAACCTGCTTCTAGTTTTTGTCATGACACCATCGCCATCAGTTTGCATATTAATGCCGGTAACATTCATGCATGAATAGTGTTGTACTTGAGATATGGTATTGCAAACCGTTATCTTACAAAACATTTAAAGCCAGGCTTATATTTGTTTGTACACAAAAATATGAGAGGTATATGTATGAAAATTTCACCATGTCATGAGTGACACACTGTAACTTTACTTTGACGCTGGATAATGAGAGAATCAGTGCAAATGCCAAAGCAATAGTTTCTGATTTTTTCCCCCCAACGGATTATTTTTTTTCTTGTTTTTGTATCTATGCATAAATTAAAAAATCTGCTGAAATTTATTATTCATCTGAGATGTGATTAATATGCAAAATTATGCAAATTAAGATGCAATTAGGCTCCAATTCTCTAGTGGAATTTTCCATTATAATTTAATACAAAGTAACAGAGTAATTGGTGTCACGTGTAATTACGGTTACTCAAGTGTACTTTCAGGCATGCAAATGATGCGCTATATGTTGGTTATCCGATGCAAATGTGATGCTTTAACAAGTTGGGAATTCCAAATGTGTGACAAAAACCTGTGTGGAGCAAAAATATTGCATTTACCTAGTGTAGTATTTAATGCCCAGTGTCTGTAGATGCCTAGCTGATATGAAATACTTTTGGAAAGTTTCTTCTGTACTTCATTGAAAACTATTTGAACAGCAAATGCATGCAGCTTTTATTAATCGAGAGCCTGCGTGGAATATTTCGCCTTTTTAAATGCATGTAAAATGGCAAAAAATGTCCACGTGAATCTGAATGCAAATATCCGATCTATAAGTCTTAGACTTTGCACACAGGTTCAAGTGACAAAGCCAGAGAAGAAGAAGAATTTCGAAACTTTCCAGGGCGATTAACACAGACAGGGCTTCTCGAGTGCCTTCGAGATCAGCTCCTTCTTGGGAGGTAAATTGATTTTGAATTGTTACATGGCTGGTTACATGACTTGCTTGACATCTAGCCCAATGACATTATAACACAGATGCTCGCTTCATTGAGCTATGCCTTTCTTTTCTCCCTGTACATCCTCTCTCCCTCTCCTCTCTCGGAACAAAGACTTGGGCTCCCCGCGCCCTCCCTCCACCGCACCGCCTCCGCTCCGTCCCCCTGCCCGCACAACTCTCTCAAAGAACATAATCCCTCAACAAAAATCGACGCACAAAGGAAACTTGAGCTCAATCCTATAACGCACAGCCGTGGCAGACAATACCCCCCTCCCACCAGCCCATCCGTGCCTCTTCAGGAACGCTAAATGCCCTGTGGCAAAAATCAGTCTTGATCCCTCCCAGCCTGGCTGATTAGAGGCGTCCCGCTCTGGGTTTTGCCCATTAGCGTATGGCACACCGTACGGGCTGCCCACTGCAGCGCACCCCCAGTTCCCCGTTCTCAAGGGCCCGGTGATAGATTGCTCAAAATGTATATACATAATGTTTTTTGCACTCCTAAAGAGAGTTTGAATCCGGCCTATGTCGTATCCCATTCCCCTCTATGACTTTCCCATCTTCTTTGTATGTATTTTTATGTCTTGCATGCATAAAAATAGGGTTTTGCATGATCAAATTCTGTTGATTTCATCAAGTTAGCATGATCTAATTGGTTACAGATAGAGTTTTATTGAAATTTTGTGAGTGTATGTTTTCATAACTTTTAAGGTCTTACATTTTATACAATTGTTTTTAAGGGGAGAAAATTTCATATAGAATATGTTGCTAAAAAAACAGTGTAATTTTGTGTAAATTTGTTTTGGGGAGGCCAGTGGAAAAATTGGCCAGGCGAATACAGACTAGCAGTCCTTGCTGAGTGCTTATTTTTCGGTGTTGAAAACTTATACTGCATATAGAATATAAGCATAATTTTGTTTTTGTGAAAAAATTGGCAGGGCACAAGTATAAATCCAGACTAGCAGAAAAAAAATCCTTATTGTTGAACTCTGTAAATGGTTCTTTGGGGAATATAAAACTTTTTTTGGGGGAGTCTAAATTATATTTTTTTAGGGGTAAAGAAAACATATTCTGCATGATTTTTAGCAGCATATTCTGTAATTTTGTTGTGGTGAGGACAGTGGAAAAATTGGCAGGGCAAGTACAATTCCAGGCCCGCAGAAAAATATGGCTTTGTATATGGTTCTTTGGTGAAATTTTGTTTTTGTCCGAAATTGTTTATCAGTAAGGAAAACGTATCCTACATATAGAATATCTTATGCTAAAAAACATAATTTTGTTCTGGTGAAAAAATTGGCTTTGCAAGTACAAATCGTTATTGCTGAGCTTTGAATATGATTGTTTGGAGAGTAACAAAAAAAGCATTTTTTTTGACCAAAGTTGTTTTTGTAGTAAAGAATTTATACTGCATGTACAATGGTGCTAAAATATGTTAATATATTACTAGAAAGGCATTATTTTGTGTTGAAGCTAGTAGAAAAATTGGCACGGCGTGTACAAATCCAGGCCTGCTGAAAGAAATCCTTATTATTGAGCTTTTTGGAGAATAAAACACATTTTTGGTACAAAATTGTTTCAAGAAAACTTAAAACTACGTATAGAATATGTTGCTATAATTTTGAATCGGTGAACAAATGCAGTGAAATTGTCAATGCAAGTATAAATTCTTATTATTGGGTTCTGAATATGGTCGTTTAGACGTTTTTTTTTTTTTTTTTTTTTTTGCTTGAAATTGTTTTTCACCTTATATTGCACATAGAACATGTTGCTACAAAAGCATTTTTTTTTTTTTTTTGTTGCTACAAAAGCATTTTTTTTTTTTTTTGTGCCTAGCAGGCAAGGAGAAATCCTTATTGTTGAGCTCAGTATATGGTTCTTTTAGAGAATAAAAAATCTCTTGATGGTTCATTTTTGGTTCATAGTTTGTTTAGATCTTTTCTTTAGAAATGACAAATAAAAATATTTTTCGTTAAACTTCGTAAGATTCTCCTGTGACTTTGCATGGAGCTCTAAGTGTATTTTTCCTGCTTGAGGTTCAGAAATGTGCATCTGGCATGTTTTCGTTTGTGTGCTAGGTTTACTGATGACCTACTGATACCCAGATATTCTTTGCATCTTGGATTTCCTTTGCATTTGTAGGCCAGTCTATCTAAACAAAGCGGCACGGATGATCTCGTATTCAACTCGCTGCCAAAGTTGCGCATCAGGTGTTCAGATATGACTGTCAGAAATATGGGGATTGAGGTAAGGTGCAACAAAAGATGCACAACCGAGCAAGGCAGGAACTAAAACTGGGTTTGTGGCATCAGCATTGTGTACAATAATATAGGGCAATGCACGTTTGCCTGGGTCGTGTTTCCTGCATGTGGCAGTTTAATAATAGCACCCCAGCTTCCAAAATGCAGAATAATGCTGCTACATGAATCTCAGCCAAGGCATCTTTAATGTGTCCCTTTAGCTTTGGGCATGCAAGTTCACAGTGGGGGAGCGTGGGTGAGGCCGATGTAATCTCATGTTCGAAGCGTAAATGTTCATCCCGGTTCGTCTGTGTGGTCTTTCTCTTTCTGTGCATTCGCAGAATGGCAGTCGAACGCAGCCCCCGTGTGAAGATTACATCGACGACAAACACTGCTTGCAGAAACTAGGCCACGCTCTGATGTTTTTGAGGGTGAAGGAACCACGCTGTACGTCCTCACCTGGCTGTGATCTCACCGATGGGGAACGTGCACCGATTCGGATCATGTGGGAGATTGCGTTTTGGTAAACGTCTCTAGTCGGCACGTGCCTTCTTGTAGTGATTAAGAGAACAGAAATTATGTTGCATAATGGAAAATGTGGCATGCTAACGTGTCTCGTAACATGTCTTAGTAAATTTGTGGTTGCACTAGACCTGAGATTAATATGGGAAGACAATATTTGAGTGCAATGACCAGTAACATTGACTCTACTAATGAGTGAGTTTGGGGAAACCTGTTTGATAACAGTCAACAGTTGTCTGGTGAGGTTCGTAGCGCAGAAATAAAGTTTTAAACTTTTGCAGTTAATATTACATGATACAGGGCTTAAAGTTCTCTGGCACCATGCTGGATTTCTGGTGTTCAGCGTTAATAATCTGGTTGATTGATATCACTTTCGAGTCCATGAGTTCGCCTACCAATGGTATGAGAGGAGCAGTTTTCACTCTCAACCAAACTAACATTACTAGGCAATCAGAATGTTTTGCTTATATAAACACGAGACAGGCATAATAGTATCCAATTGCAGAGTCGCAGCCCTGCTGAATGGAGAAGTGCGACAAAAAGATGTGAGGTGTAGTTTAGACAGGCATAATAGTATCCAATTGCAGAGTCGCAGCGTATATTTACATTCAGAAAAGCTGATGGATAAGCTAATTATAAAGCAGCAGAGCTTTGTAAACAGCTCCGAGTAATCCTCTCTTATCTCCATAAGAGTGATATGATTGCCAGAACAAATTTACCTGGATTTTTGAAAAGGTCCTGTTCACACATGATCTATTAATGGTAACGTACCCATAATTTACCAGTGAAGACTATATGTGTGAAAGGGGCTAAACTCTTCCTCTGTGAATTTGAATTAATGTTAACCTGGAAAAACATTGTGCATTATCTCACTAGATTTGTAACGTAAATCATTTATAAACCTTTGCCAACACAGGAGAATACATCAACTTTTGTCTAAATATGCCGATTTAAACATCGTTTAATCACGCTGTAAAGTGAATCGCCACCAGGCCAATGTCGCCATCTGCAGGTGTTTGTTTTAATACATTTAAGTTGGTTATGTTCATATTATGTGTAGGTATATTACATTATGTATTTTAACAGTGTTGTTCCATAAAACCATGTAGTTTGGTTTTGATATTTAATTTGAGCCAATTTTATGTATTGTCTCATCCTGGAGGTTTATTATATATAAATAGTCATACTAAAGCCTGGTTTTCACTTATGTCTGTTTGTGTTACTATAAAATATCATATTACTCAGTTGTCAAAATAATCAGTAGATTACTTGATTACCAAAATAATAATGTTACAGCCCTAGATTAGTGAAAATATTTCTAAATACAACTGCATTGCTTTACTTTTTGTAATTAAAAGACAAATATTTTGTCATTGAAAATTTCTTTAAAATAGTAGCCTATTAAAATATTGTCACGTTCTAGTGAACCAACCACATATAGATATGTGATGAGATATTTTGTCTCATCTCTCTGTATTGTCACACCCCTAGTGTCGATAAGCTGTGATATAGCTCATAATTTTCCGAGCGTATGATACAGCTTTCATACTTTAGGTCAACCATATATTCATGAAAAAGAAAATCAGATTGAATAAAGAAAGCAATAACTTTGCCATTCATACTTTAGGTCAACCATATATTCATGAAAAAGAAAATCAGATTGAATAAAGAAAGCAATAACTTTGCCATATTTTATTTTTTTTGCTTTAACCCCTGATGATATATCGCAATGAATAAAACATAATAGTAAATTCATAAATAGCAAAATATACTTTATTATATAAAATTTGTTTTGGTAAACATCTATAGTCGGCATATGGCTTCTTGTTGTGATTGAGAGCGCAGAAATTATGTTGCATAATAGAAATTGTGGCATGCTCATAATGTGTAGTCACACTAATAGTATTTATTTAAGATGTATCTCAGTTTAATATACAGAGACGATATTTAAACCTGACTAATGAGTGAGTTTAGGAAACCTGTTTGAAAACAGTCAAGTTATCTTGTGACATTTTTTGTAACTGTATTATTAGTGAGTTTAGGAAACCTGTTTGAATGTTTGAAAACAGTCAAGTTATCTTGTGACGTTAGTAGCACAGTGAGATTTTAGGTTTTTAATTTTTATGTTGTAATGATTTTGAATGATAATGCATATTCATGAACTAATATTTTCATCAACTTCACCTCAACTTTAAAGGAAAAGTTAACCCTAAAAATGAAAATTCTGCTCTTACTCATCATTATATCATTCTAAACCTATACAGTTTTTTTTTCTTTCTATGCAACACAGGTGTTTTGGAGAATGAATGAAACTATATATTCATTTTATTCAACAAAATTAATAGATTTTATGTAAAAAAAAATCAGTCTAATGTGCATGTTTGTGTATCTGTACATGAAAAAAAAAATTCTCCAATGTCTCCTAAGTTTCCTTAGCTTTGAAATTAAACCACAAGCATGCTACATAATACGATGTAATGAATGCAGCATAAAAATAAATGCATAAATGTTGGAATACACATTATAATCATTTTCTATATAGATTTGCAGGTCACCTGTATGCAGTAAAAAGACGAAACTTCTGTGCATAAGCTTGCATTCCCTTTCCAGTGGCCATATGCATATGAATGCAAGTGGATGGGGCTCAAAGTCTAATGTGATGCTCCATTAGGAGAATCAATGGGTAACGTGTTCGTTATGAGTAAAATGATTTCTGTAAACGCAACACTTTATCAAACATTTGAACAATAACAAAGTGCCCACATGTCCCAAAAGAACTACATTTCAATCGTGTGTCGTGTTACACTTTGGAGAAAATGCAACTGCTAAATGGCAATTAACAACAAAAAGTGCTCTAGAGAGTAAAACAATCTTTCTCGTTCTTTTCTCTTTCTCCTCTTTTGATTGTTCGTTTGAATTAACACCCGAATAAGTGAATCACAAAGACTGACAGTTGTGTTTCTGGTTCAGCTTCTCAGCTTTTGCTTCTATGGAAGTACACAGACATGAAACAGACATTATTTGAAATATTTGCTCAGCAGATGTGTTTTCTCTCTTTTTTAAATAAGTAAAAGAAAAAAAGGGGTTGGGAATACACGCGGTAATTTGGTTCTTCTCTTCATGGATTACTGTCACTCACCATCAGCCACTGTGTGCGCTTGCCAGTCCTGTTTGCAATTTCTGGGCTTGTGCTGTACCTTGAAATATTTGCCAAATGGATTTTATAGAGGCTGTAATTAAATTTAGTCCACCTTCACATGGTTTAGGAGGGCAGAGGCAGCCTCTCTGCATTGAGTGGGTTTTCCTGGTGGTTTTCTCAAACACGTTAAAGCCTTAATGTCCAGATTAACACATCGATTTTGTGATAATGTTTAATTTTTGAAGATGATTTGAGGGGAATTTAACAGTGCCAGTATGAACCGTTAAAGTATTCAGGTTTTGCACAAAAAATAAAAGCATAACATGAGCTGCAGTTTTCTTTAATACTTAGTAGTAGTTTTTATTTTTATAATTTCCATCTTCAGTTTAATTTTTGTTAAAGTTTTAGTATTTTTTTTATTTTCTATATAGTTTTTATAATTTTTTTTTTTATTTCAGTTTTTATATTCTATTTTATTTCAGCTATCATTTCTTTTATTTAAAGCAACTTTTTTTATGATTTTAGCTGCAGTTTCAGTTTTGGATACTACTGTATAATAAGCCTGATGACCTGTATAAATTTAGCTTACAAAACGTTGATGCATATTGCATAATGTATATCCATGATAGGACTAATATTTTCATTAACTTCACGTTCTTTAAAGGAATAGGTAACCCAAAATTTAAAATGTATTTTTTACTCATCATCATGTCATTAAATGAAGTGCAAAAGAGGATTTGAAGAATGTTCAAGCTGCTCTTTTTCATATTATCCCTACATTATATTTATTTTATTTGTCAACAGAAACATATCATTTTAAATAATGCTTGCTCTAATTCGAGTGTTTGTGCATCCGTACATGAAAATAAAATAATTCCTCAATCTTGTGTTGCAGGATTTGAACCCCTAACCTGGCTTATAAACACACCATGTTATGAGCACAGGTATGTAGGTGTTGCATTTAAGTGTAATAAGAAATATAAAGCATACTTTTCAAATTGGCTGTTTAGAGAAATGGTGCAGCAGTTGTCTCCATGAGAAAAAAAAATCCTTTGAAACACTAATTAAACAAAGAAAGTAGCACTTTCTTATAAATCACAGTCTGAGCATTAAATGTGAGACACATGCACACACGACGCACATACACAAATTACTTCATGTCGGCCTGTAATTACCACTGGTTCGCTGGCCCTTTTGGATAGTAGTTATGGTGACATAATTCATTAGTGTTTGCCCAAAGAAATGATTTGAAATCTTTAAAGTGCTCCTTCAAGCATAATAGCTATTAAGGGGGCCATATGCAAGACTGAAGTGTTAAACGGTTTGTTGAAGTCAGCTGGGGTACAAGAGATGATAAATATAAATTATAGTTAAAATACTGCACCAGTGGTTTTTAAAAAATCAAATGCTGCTGCTGACACAGAAGACTACAGCAGCGGCAGCACTTCACGGATGCACGCCACAAAATGCACAACGCCCACAAACAACACTTCACTTTCACAACTCTGAGAGGTTAGTGCATTGCTTATGCCTGGGTACACAAATTTGATTACTAACAACATGTTTTGTACACCTGCAACCCACATACAAACAATAGTCGGTGTGTTCACAGGGTGCAAATACCCTTATTTGATTAAGAACAGTTGAAAACTTTGCACTTTAAAAGTAGTTTTTTTTTTTTTTTGTTTCGCCTGGTATGCAATCTACACTTTCTGCGTTGTTTGTGTTTGTAACTTAATTTGTTCAAACCGCACGTTATAACTAGTGACAAAGCCTTCTGGTAACAATATGTTTTTCCCAATGCTGCGGCAAGGTATTTTTGTCATTTATGAGCTTAGGTGCAAATGAATAAAAAGCAGACAACTGTGAAACATGATCACATGACAAGCAGAGCAGGTGAATATGTAGATTTTGTTTTGTCATTTATACTTTTGTCTTTGAAAACTTGAAAGGAACGTCTTGCTCCCAGAAATGTGGGGGCTCCCAAAATGGAAAATTTTAAGAATCTGACCCTGAAAATATATATTAATTGATTGATTTTTCATTTGCATTTAAAATAACGTGCCATTTCAGATTTTTTTATGTATATATCAGGATTATAACTGAAGCTAAAATAAACAACGTCTCCGTTACTTGAAATAAAGTAAATATTAACGGAAATAAATTAAATATTAATGGAAATAAATTAAATATAAGACACAGCATTTCTCATTTGAATTTAGTTTAACTTGATGTGGAAAAATAATAAATACTGTATAGGAATATTTTAAAAACACTGAAAATGACAAAAACAAAAAATTGCTAAGATTTTAACTAAAATAAAAATAGAAAATAGTAAAAAACTGATTCAAAGTATTAATAAAAACTATAGTAGTTTTCATGTAAACAAGATACCAACATAAGTCATGCACCTATTATTATTATTATTAATGTTATTAATTTATTTTTCATTATTTTATTAGATTTTGTTTTTCATTGTATGGAGGTCTGTGGTGGTTATGTCCCAGTTTATGCTCTAGTTTTGCACCTAATCTGGATTTCAGGACTGAATTTGGTTGAAAGAATGACGTGGCCTAATAGCCGCTCCCACTGGCAAGGCCTCCTTTGTGAGCAGGGCATGTTCATTGTCCGCACGGGCCGACTAGCACCATATACACGGCATTCATCACTTTGTCTGGTCTTTGTGTGTCTTCTTTTGAACCAAACAGCAGGAATTATTAGGGGCTTAACACTGAGAGGGTCCCGACGTGGCTCTGACGGCATAAGCCTCTTCCCCAAACCCGCGCTGCCCTTTCTTATTCAGGGATAGAAAACATCCAAGCATGTTCTTAACATCATCAAGATAGTGTTGATTTAGAATGAATCTGAGAGAGAGAACGGCGTATTCCCAGAATCGGCTGACGTTTAGGGAATTCCTGGGATTGTTATTATTATTATCGGGAGCGTGAACATCGACGGCGTTCTTGTAAACGTGGTTTTCCGGCCGGGGTGGGGGGGTGTATGGGGGGAGGTGATACCGGCGCACCACACCTCGGCGTCTCGGGTCCCGCCGATTTGGGGAGCGTGTGAAATCCGTGGCACCTCTCCTGTATTCCTGGCTGAATCGGTGCCATATCTGTGATGGACTGAGGCAGAAGAGCAGGCAGCCGGGGATGAATACGGCTTAATCTTTACACAGGCCACATGTGTGCGCATGATAACATGGATGCTTTCTTCCTGTGCTGGGTTATTCTCATCCGGCTGCCAGGTTGCTGCCTCGAACAGCCGTGTTTCGCTGCGATATTTAGCTTGCACCAGAAAAGAACGATGGCACCTCCTAAGGAGGGGGTTAATGCATGTTTTTGGAATTGGAGGCAAAAATTGCTGTAATTCCTGACACATTTCGAGAGACAGATACGGCGCCTTTTTGCTGCAGACAATATGTAAAAGCAACTATAAATGGATGGTTGGCTTCTCAGAAGCTGATGTTTGATTTAACCTTGTTGTGATGGAGATGAGATGAGGTTATTTTTGGACTCTGGTGACAGCCGGATTCTGTTTGACGGAATCGACCGCTCGGAGACCCGCTGGTCTCGAAATGCAAAATTTACAGTTCTGCATTCACACGTTGTTTTTATCTCCCCTTCTGTTTTTCCCAGGATCACTTAAACATTCATTGTGATTGCATTACCATAAATGATTCTATAGCATCTCCGTCTGTAATTATAGCCTGTGTTTCCGCGGCCTTCGGCCTTGAGTTTGGCTGAACCCCAGGTGTAGATCTCGGCTAGTCTAATGAGCAGACACGGACTCCTCTCCTCTCTGAACCACAGCCGTCCTGCACCCAGCTCAATTAAAAAACGCAGGATGTGCTGCGATATTAGCACAAAATTAATAGACTCTCACTAATTGAATCTATCAGATTCAGTGGGAAGTATATCTTCTACACAAACACAATTGTGTGTTTGGACAGATAACAAAGGTCTTGCTGAGGTGCCACTGCCAACTCAGTCT
The DNA here is from genome assembly GCF_018340385.1 of Cyprinus carpio. Lineage (NCBI taxonomy): Eukaryota > Metazoa > Chordata > Actinopteri > Cypriniformes > Cyprinidae > Cyprinus > Cyprinus carpio. The sequence continues at coordinate 26,257,595 of NC_056612.1, read as the reverse complement.
GTGCATCAGTTTTTCATTAGCAGTCAGAATCAAATAAATTGATTGTAATGTTTCAAAATTCAATATGCCTATACATTTATTTGTTTGTTTGCTATATTTATTTTGGATTTATTTCTTTGTTTGTTTGCATGTTATTAATTAATAAATGTATTTATTTGCATGTTTAGAATATTTGTTTGTTTGTATGTTTTATTTATTTTATCGTATTTGTTTTCATGATGTGTTTATTTAATTTGGATTTTATGCACGTTTTTGGATTATTTATCTATTTACTTTTTATGTTTTATTTTGTATTTGTTTGTTTGTTTGTAAATATTATTTACTTTTATTTACTTTAGTTTATTGTTTGTGTTTGTTTGCATGTTTATGTATGTATTTTTTTGTTTACTTTATGTATGTGTCGTGTATTTGTATGTTAAATTTTGTTGACTGTATTTGATTTCATGTTTCATGTATTTATTTTGGATTTATGCCTGTTTGTTTCCTTTCATTATATGTTTGTGTGTGTGTGTGTATGTGTGTGTATGTATATATATATATATATATATATATATATATATATATATATATATATATATATATAAAATGCATTTATGTTTCCATGTTGTATTTATGTATATATTTATTTTCAATCTAGGTCTGTTTGCATGTTTTTGTTTACATTTTTTAATTTATTATTAATGTTTGTCTGTATGTTAAATTTATTTTATTGTTTGTATTTATTTGCATGTTTTTATACATGTATTTAGGGTTCCATAATTGAAAAAAGAAAAATGGAGATGCTGCTTTATGCTCATCCTCTTTTGAGAGATTTTACTCTGTGCAAACACTTTGTCGTAATTATTATTTTAGCACGTATTTCGCCTTTGCTCTTTGATGTTGCTGTCACACAAAGACATCAGAAATCATGACATCTGTTTCGAAAGCACGTTGTTTGTTTGCAGTAATAATACATCTGCATCTCCTTCAGTTGCTCCTTAGTTGTTCAAGTAGATACGATTGCAATGTCAGATGCACCTCTAATTGAAAATTTAATTATCTTTCTGAAGCCATCAGCTGTCACTTACGATGATCAGATACTGGTATCGTCCCTTGGGAACGATGTTATTTTGGTCGTAATGGTTTGGGACTCTACATTTTGTTGCATGTGAACGTTCGATCACTGAACAGACCATTTATAGCTCACTATTTAATTGAAGTCAAATTAGCGGTACTATACACAGTGTTTAATTTCACGTAGGAATTGTTTTTTTAAACATGGCTCGACTAACACAATCAAACTTTCCATTAGTCCACTTATGTCTCTTGATGCCTTTGTTATTTTCTCATTACGCTTTATCTGAAACTCCATGACTCCCAAAAATTTCAAGAGAAAGGGATGAAATTATCCGGTATGTTAACTATTATTCCATGAGGAATGCTTTACCAGGAGTCATGACACCTCGGCAGGCAAACATTTTATCTGAGTGTTTCTCTCAATCACTTTGGTTCATTTTTCTCTAAACTCTAAGTGCAAAAGCCACAACTGTTTTATTGGACATCAAAACTCAACTGCATGTCTGCAAAATGTAGTAACTCATTCATGCTTCAAAATCTACTGATTGTGTCAGTAAATTTGCCAGTGCCACCGTAATGAAGTTTGCTTCCCAAAAAAAGAACACCTAAAAAATGAAAAAATACTGGAAAAGTACTCACTCTCAGGCCATCCAAGATGCAGATGAGTTTGTTTCTTCATCAGATTTGGAGAAATTTAGCATTACATCATTTGCACACCAATGGATCCTCTGCAGTGAATGGGTGCCGTCAGAATGAGAGTCTAAACAGCTGAAAAAAACATCAGAATAATCCACACTTCAGTTCATCAGTTAATGTCTTGTGAAGCCAAAAGCTGTGTGATTGTAAGAAACATCATTAAGGAGTTTTAACTTCACAACGTCCAAACGAGTACGGCACCCATTCACTGCAGAGGATCCGTTGGTGAGCAAGTGATGGAATTCTACATTTCTCCAAATTTGATGAAGAAACAAACTCATCTACATCTTGGATGGATTTCTGGGTGAATTTTTGGTTTGCTTTTCCTTTAATTTGAAAGTTGAACCAAAGTGACTGAGAAAAACTATGTTGTAATGTGCCATAAATGATTTGTAGTTACACTGATGTTATGCAACATTTCATATATATCATATATATATATAAACTTGCTATTGACCTACAGGATCTGAACGTTTTCTTATGAGAGTCTTTAACATTACAAGGGATTATTTCATTATCTTTAATATTCTTATATTATTAATCAGTGCTTCTTGGTCAAGACACTGACATGTTCATTTTACGCTGAAAAAAATGGCACAAACTTCTTGCATTTGAACCGACACTTCTATTTTCTCTCATAAATAGATATGTCATGAGCTTTCTGTCAATCATCTTATACAATAAAAATGTGGGCGTCTTATAGGTCAGTGCAGTGGGTCGAAGAATTTTTTTTCTGTCTCAGTGTTTTGTTTTGTTTTTATTAAAGGAAGCACATTCTCCATGGTAACAAGTTATATATATATATGAAAGTTATTAATTTTTTAATTTTTTTTAAATATATGTGAATGTTTATATACTAGAAATGTGTGTGTGTGTGTGTGTGTATATATATATATATATATATATATATATATATATATATATATATATATATATATATATATATATATATGTATGTATGTATGTATATATGTATGTATATGTATGTGCACGCAAGACCCCAGAATGAAGATTAAGTTTAAATGAGTTGCACTTGCAGAATGTGGCAGAAATTGTGATTCTTTCAAGAGAAATTCATTCAGAGACAGTTTAAGATGAGACATCTTCTCTGTACAGTATTCCCACGGCATGAAACTCACGACAGATTCAGAAATCATTTTTACTGTAATTAGGGAAATACTCTAAATGTCATTTAGAATCTTCATACCACTACAATGAATTCCACACTTTGGCAATTAGTCACTGTTACTCATCGTTTTCGCTCTTTGTTGTGGCACTTTCCGTTTCAAAACTCCTACGGCTTACTTGAAGCAAACCATCGCTGGTCTTTCCACAACAAGCACAGGATCCGCTTTGTGTTGATTTGTGCTTCTATTTGTGAAAAAATTCACAAATAGAATGAAAGGAAAGCGATTAGCATGCTGTTCAAAAAGCAAAAACTGTGGCCCTGTTTGTGCACAGTGGATGCATGTTTACGGCACCGTCTCGTTTAAAACTTGTTGATGGGTATCTCCTGAAACTGGATGATTGCATTACGTTATGCATTTAAATTATCTTACCAAAAATGGATGAATGTTTCTTTATTAGAGCAATTTGCTCATGTGTTCGGTAAACTCTGAGTATCCAAAACAAATTGTAGTTATTTTAAACTAGCTGTTTAAGAGAATGAAGGTGTGGAAGGAAATGTATGACCTTAAGATTTTGTGGTTGCTTTCACGTTCATGTGGGTATTTCCTACCAGTTATAAAAGACACAACGGTATTGCGGTCATGAGCATTTCTGAAACTACATACAGTCAATATTGACTTTGATTGTCAACGTTTTATCTCACCTCAATGACGTGTGCATGTCATTTTCACCTGTTTCCCAAATTCACAAGCCCCAGCCTAATCTTTAAAGCCCAGACTTTATGTTTTAACCGATATGCTTCAGCAAGCAAGCATTGGGCTTCGAGATGCCATTCGTGCTGTTGAAGAATGCCGGTATGGAAGTGTCCAGCTTTGGCATGCGCCACTCTCGCCTCCAGTGCTCCAATGTGCGTCGCCGCCATCCACCCAAGCCTTCGCACGGTGTCAGACGGCGATATGCGGCAGGAAAGAACGCCACCTCTTATCGGCGCCAATCCAGATTAACTCAAAGACACGCTCCCCCTACATTTCTGGGCCCACTTGCTCCATATTTGGGCACCGTTCGACTTGTTTTTGAGCTGGGGCGAACCTAAGGCGAAGGGAGACCCGCAGCCAAGGTGCTCACAATTAGCCACATTTCCCAGGGCTGCAGGCCTGTGGGTTTACTGGACTGCAGAGGCTTAAACCCCCTGTGTCCCTTCGGGAATCTCGGCCAATTCGGAGCCGCTGGCATCCCTGGAGTGATCCCTGAGAGGTGGATGGGTATGATATGCCTTCCACAAGAGGCCATTTGCATCGTGCTGAATTCTGAAAGGGATAAAGGAAGCGTGTTGGCTGGAGGTGTTTGAGAGCGTGTGGACCGACTGCCTTCACTCTCATAGTTCTGTCTTCTTTGTCTTCACATGTGCTAGCATTCAGAAGTTTGGAGTTGAGTAGATGTTTTAGTCTCTTCTGCTCACCAAGGCTGTTTTTATTTGATCAAATGTACAGTAAAATTGTTAAATATTATTACAGTTTTCTATGTGAATATACACTACCAGTCAAAAGTTTTTGAACAGTAAGATTTTTAATGTTTTTTTTTAAAGAAATCTCTTCTGCTCACCAAGCCTGCATTTATTTGATCCAAAGTACAGCAAAAACAGTAGAATTTTGAAATAGTTTTACTATTTAAAATATTTGTTTTCTATTTGAATATATTTTAAAATGTAATTTATTCATTCATTCATTCATTTCTATACCCCCCCCCCCAAAAAAAAATATATATATATATATATATATATATATATATATACATACACACATACACACACACACACACACACACACATATGATTTTGAATGGAATAGTTATCTAATGTTACAAAAGCTTTTTATTTCAGATAAAGGCTGATTTTTGTATCTTTCTGTTCATCAATGAAAAAAAATGTACTCAGCTGTTTTAACTATTGATAATAATAATAATGATTAAAAAAAATCTTGAAGAGCAAATTGTGTTATTATGGTGATTTATGAAGGATTATTTTGCGCCGAAGGATGGAGTAATGAGGCTGAAAATTCAATATATTTAAAATATTTTCAAACAGAAAGCAGTTATTTTAAATAGTAAAAGAAATCCTTTCAGAAATCATTACAATATGCTAATATGCTCAAGAAACTTTTAGTTTATTATTATTAATGTTGAAGAATTCTTGCGTTTTTTTGGAAACCGTGATGCATTGTATGTTCAGGATTCTTTGAAAGTTCAAAAGAATAGCATTTGTTTGAAATGGAAATCTTTTGTAAGATTATATTTGTGTACTGTAATTTCCTATCAATTTAATGCATCTTTTCTGAATAAATTGTGTTAGTAAATAAAACTATGTATTATTATGTACTAAGTATTCATTTCTTTAAAAGCTTGAACCGTAGTGAATGCACTACAAAATTTCGCAGTCACACTGCATTTAAATGTGTCATTAAATCTCCTAAATTATCATTTATGTGTGTATGGAATATAGGAGTTGCTACTTTGTTTGGGATTGTTTATATAGTGGTAACCATAGCAACGTTTTAGTGTCTCACGTCTGTAACACAAGCAAAGTTGAACCTGTTTGCTGTTTTCCCAGAAAGATTCATTAGCAGCTGTAAAGGTATTGAATGTGTTGCATTCGGCTGAGAGGATCCTCCCGGACTTGGTTGTCACTTGTTGGTATTAGTCATGCAGGGTGTGGGAAAAAATGCCAAGTTTTACTTTTAGCTTTGGCATTTGAAGACATTGCTGGTCGCACTGGATTGTACAGTATGTATTTGGCCAGGTTTAAAAAGTCTTAAAGTGCTCATATCATGAGAAATCAAACTGATCTATTGAGGTAAAAATTAATTGCATGATGAAAACAGCTTTCAGACGTCAACACTTCTGGGTGGGCATATTTTTTGACCACAAAAACTGTTTATAGAAATGTAACTTTCTTGTCAACTTAGACAAGGTGCTGTATACAGTATGCTACTGTTACTCATCACAAGAACAGTACACATGCAAAAAAGGTCCAAAAGCTGTCACTGGGGGTGGTATCCTTTCATTAGAGACTAATATGTATCATTTACTAATAGCCTATGTACTGTTCAGATACTAATATGAACCCTTTAGGGGTGAATAAGGTACAAAAGTGTACCTTTTAAAAACGTAAAATCCCAGTGACAGCTTTTGGACCTTTTCTTTTCTGAGAGTGTAATGATAGTCCGATTCTAAAAGCTTGAGCGTTACATTTCAGCATGAATTGTTTATAATGTGACTTGCAAAAAGGCTATTAGATGAAGGGTGTGGAATTTATAGTGATCTTGACTATTTTGGAAAAAGTGCAGGACAGAGCTGTATATTGGAAAGGCATTAACATGGGGGTCTTAAAGGGATAGTTCACACTAAAATGAACTTTGTGTCATTATTTACTCACGTCATTCTGAACCTGTGTGACTTGCTTTCTTCTTTAGGACAGAAAAGAAACTGTTTTGAAGAATATTTAATGCTGCTGCACTGTAAGTTGATTACTGGAGTAATTGCAAAAAAAAAAAAAATCATTGTTAAATGTCAATTTCTTTCAGCCTAAAGGTGTACCAAATCCATTTAAAAAAAAACAAACAAAAAAAATTAAAAAGACATAAAAATAAATAATGATAATTTATGACATAAAAGTCCTTTGCTCAAACTATAACTGAACCTTAGGGGGAAAAAAAGAATTTTACATTCATGATATGACCCGTTTAACTGCACCGCTTTTGCACTAACAAGTATTACATTCAAATCGACAGACTGTAATTCTTAATTCAGACATCATTTCCCTTTTTTTCTCTGTCAGCTCTACCCAAATGGTTTTGATTAATTTACACAGGAAGTGCTTGTGAAAGAGATTTATATCACGATTCATCTGCAAAATAATCAAATCATTACCAGCTAATGACAGCGGGATGACGGATGATGTGGATATTTGCCCGGTCCCAGTAACGCTAGCGCCTGTAGACACAGAGGACGCCGGCCCACATGTCACAGCTACAGCGTAATCATGTTTCAGCTGTTCTGAGATCAGCCGCGCAGACAATCCCTGTCTTAATGAAGTCGTCTGAGGCAGTGGCAATTACTGACTTCTGTCACTATCACCGGGGGCAACGAGGTTTGGGAGAAGCGCTCCCTTTGGTTGAGGGATCCCCCATTGCTTTCAATGGAGTGATGTAGAGCGCTTGTCAAAAGCAACATGGAATATCGGAGGATTAATTGGTCGGAGAAAAGAAGTGGAAAGTCTCTGTCAAGAGAGCGTAATTGAAACTCATTTCATTCTGATGTAATCAAACCAGCGCTCTGCTCAGTTGTTTCTATTGGTTGATTTTTTTGATAGTTAGTTATTTTGTGGTGTATATGTTAAATTCTGACCGAAACATTTTCATCTGCCTTATTCTCTATAATATAATATATATATATATATATATATATATATATATATATATATATATATATATATATATATATATATATATATATATATATATTATACTGCAAGGATGCATTAAATTGATTAAAAGTTGACAGTCAAAACATTTGTAATCTTACAAAAGATTTCTATTTCACAAATTCTGTTCTTTTGAACTTTCTATTCAAAAATGAGTCCTGGAACAAAAAAACACAAATGTATCACAGTTTCCAACAAAATATGAAGCAGCAACTGTTTTCAACATTGGTAATAATAAGAAATGTTTCTTGAATTAGAATTTCTTCTGAGGGATCATGTGATACTGAAGACTGGAGTAATGATGTCAAAAATTCTAAAATATAAATACAATTTTAAAATATATTTGAATAGAAAAAAAGTTATTTCAAATTGTAATAATATTTCACATTATTTTTATTATTATTATTATTATTATTTTTTACTGAATTCAGTAATTAAATAAACATGAATCAAATAAACACAGCCCCGATGAGCAGAAGAGACTTTTTTCAAAAAACACAAAAAACATTTTTTAATGCAATTTCATGCAGTTTTTTAGAAATTATATTATTCAAGAGACTATTGATATTTTTATTCAACATTTTTATTCTGAAAAAAAATAATAATGAAGAAATAAAAAACATTAGTCATTATTTATTTTTTTACTCACCCCCATTTCAACTGCAATGTTGTTTTATAAGACTTTAGAAAAATAAGGTATTTAAAGCGTAACATTTAGGTACGAATATGAACACTTTACACTCTCAGGAAAAAAAGGTACAAAAGCTGTCACTGGGGTGGTACTGTACCTTTCCGAAAGGTAAACCTTTCTACCTTTTAGGTATGAATATATACATTTTAGGCACTAATACAGTATGTACCTCTAATGTACCAATATGAACCTTTCATGTACAAAGGAGTACCTTTTGAAAAGGTACCGCCCCAGTGACAGATTTTGTACCTTTTTTCTGAGAGTGTAGGTTTTAATATGTTCCTGTAAGTTACTAAAGTGCACCCTTTAGGGGAAAATAAGGTACAAAAGTATACCTTTTGAAAAATGTTTTTACAGCTTTTGTACCTTTGTTTCCCTGAAAGTCTAGTGCTCAAACACAGTTTTGCCAGCTGTGGTCACTATCTCTGGAGATTCACAGAAAAAATAACTGCATACAGTTTTGGAACGATAGACTTTTTTTTTTTCTTGACCTGTTTCTTTAAAAGAAAACTGCATGTAAAAATATACCTTTCCCTAATCATTTGAAAGCCATGTTATTTGTAAACCACCCAACTGCACATTTATTGAACTAAACTTCACATCGCTGCTTTAATCTTTGCCACTGTAGTCTTATTGATGTAATACACAGGGGACTTTCTGGAGAAGAATTAAAGAGATGTCATAAACTGTCTTTTCTCAGATGAATGTTAATAGAATCGGGTCTGGAATGCTTTTGATGGACGTAATGAACCCAACGCTCACAGCACAAGTCCTGCGCCGCTGCCCGATACGCTCATGATTGACTGGAGCACAGGTGTGCTTTGATGCCTACAGATGTTGCCATGGTTACATCCTGTTTTCCAGCCCATGCAATTATGCGTAATAGATGAACTTCACTCCTCAGCAAATTAACAACAGGTAAAATGCACCATAGTCACCGATCTTCTCCAAAGGCGGCGAGTTTTCCCTCATAAAAGCTTTCGCCAAGTGATGTGTTGCTGCTTGTCAGTTGAGTGCTTTTAATGGCAGGCAATCGCTCGCTTTGTTTGTGAGCTCCCAACTTCAAACTCTGTGGAATTTTAGGAATCAGTGTGTGGTTTGTCTCTTCCAATTACTGTAATAAAGTCAAATTTATCTTAAGCCCAATGCTTGAAACGGGTCATAAATCTGATGAAAACACAAGAAAAGAAGAAGTGGCAGGAAAAACCCTCCCTGAACAAATTGGAAACTTTCTTTAGGCTGAATTTCAACACTGAATATCACAAGGCAAGGCTTAAAACTTTTAGATAATTTATCATTTTTATAGTATCCGTTTATTTCAGTCAGTGTCAATAAGTGTTATTTTATTTTTTTGTTAAGATACTATTGTAGATTTTATTAATATTTGTAATTTTATATTTTCTTTTTTAATTTAAATGTATTTATTTATTATTATGCAAGTGAAGAATGTGACAATGTTTGCAAGTGGCAAATACAAAATCACTTGGACAAACAAACATATAAACTGATAGTTAACATGTAAAGATCATTCTGATAACTCCTGTATATGTATTCTTGTAAGTGTTAGTGTGTGTGTGTATGTGTGTGTGTGTGTGTGTGTGTGTGTGTGCATGTGTGCGTCATTGTATCTAGGTGTGTGGGAGGAAGCATACAAATCATTGAGTGTCTAACAGATTTATAACAGATATAACAAGTATAACAAAAAAAATAAAAAAAACAATTAGGGGTTTACTAGTGGAGACAAGTATTGTTAGCAATGATGATGACAAAGAAAACTATAACAACAACAATAATAATAATAAGGATTTCATTGAGATTGGGAAAGGGTGGAGGACAGTGAAAGACGCAAGTAATCATAAAAATATTAATAATTATAGTAATAAATTATAAATGAATAAATATTAAATGGATTATTAGGGTTGCCCCCGATTCCTAAGTGGCTACAACATACCATGGCTTATTCCCATACCCATTTAATATCATAGTGGGATTGCCTAGGAAAGATGCTGTGGGGTAACAGGACCCAAAGAACTCCCCACCATCCCCCAAAACACCAGCCATCCCCGGCCACTACCTGCATGCCACGCTTGTCTTAGATGTCTGTTTTGTATTTATTTACATATGTTTTTGATGTATAGATGTGTTTATGTCTCAGCTAGTTTGTGATTTTTTATTTTTTATTAGTATACATACATGTACATACATACACACACACACACACATAAATACACATAATACACATACATACATACATGTATATATATATATATATACATACACGCACACACACACACACACGGAGATACATACACACATCAAGCATTTTAATAGGTGTGCATGTTATTTATTTTTATTTTTTAGTTGTAGTTTTTGTTAACTGTAACAAGCTTGACGGAGATACATTCTTACGCTTGTTTTTTTTAATAAGCTGGCTAATAATGCCCAGCCGGCCAGAGCAAGCTCTTCTCGTGCAGGCTTCTTTATCTGAGCTGTGCTTCTGCGAGTTCAGAAGTGTGTGTGGTTTAATTAAGCAGGAGTAATGGACTCTCTTCGGCTCGCGTGTCCTGCTGGGACTCAAGCATCGTCATCAAATGCATGTCAGATTTGGTAGTGAACTAAAGGGGATGAAGATTTAACTGTACAGTTTTTCTCACACTTTTTCTTTCACACTTTTTTTTTCACATTTGAAGATATCTATCTTAACTATAGTGATAGAATCACATGCAGTGTTTGCACTTTTAGGGCATGCTGTTTCATGCAATCTCTGAATTTTGGAATTTTTGTAACATCAGAAAGGGCAGTAAATCTAACACAATTAATTAAAAAAAATGTGTGTGTGTGTATGTATGTATGTATGTATACACACACACACACACACACACACACACACACACACACACACACACACACACACACACACACACACACACACACACACACACACACACACACATACATACATATATATATATAATTTTAAAAATAATAATAAAAAATTACACATGCAATCATGTCACCCATATGCTAATACAAAAATGTACAAAAAATACAAAATAAAATAATGCAATATAAAATGGAATGCAAAATATATATGTATAATAAAATGAAATATAAATATAAGATATGAAAATTTAACAATCATGCCTCCTCACCCATATGCTAACACAGGAAAAGTGAACGAAATGATAAATAAATAAATACATAAAAATAAAACAAAAACAAACAAACAAATATATATATATATATATATATATATATATATATATATATATATAGATATATATATATATATATATATATATATATATATATAAAATATATAACAGTTAAATAATTAATATTTCAATAACTAAAATACTGTAGAAAAAAGTACAAAAAGTTATAAAATAAATATTAAAAACTGTGCTTAACTCTTAAACACAGAGCAGCATGTAATGTAATGGCCAGAAATGTCAGTCTGCAAGTGTATATAGAGCAATAACTTAAAAATATTGCACATGGAGTCCGTCTCTAAAAACCTGACACACTCGAATGGTAAAATGTACTGTAAGTCTTTGTCTAGCAAATTTCTTTTTGGCATGCATTGATTAATTTGATTAATGAATTGCCATATCATGTCATTTTGATTGACAGCTGTTCATTTTTTGTTAAATAAATTAGCAAATGGTTACAGTTTGCCTTTTTTTCATTATTTGTTTATATCATGCACATTTTTTTTTTTATTTGCTCGTTCATCGGTTTCACACTGCAGAAACCTTTTCTTATCTATAGAGATCTTTAAATCAACATCCTGTCAGAGTCTGCCATGGGTGGTAGCTCTGAGAACTAAGGGCTATCAGCGTCTGAAACTCTTCTGCTTTCATGTCTAGGGAGTAGAAAGCGTGTTGAACCACAGCAGAAATCCAGCCATGATCAGAACTCGGCTGATCTAACAGCTGCTGGCTCACCATGATTTTCTGAATGGAGTAATTCAGCTGCTGTGAACGTACTTCATGCACTTTAGATAAGACTAAGTTTTAATAAAAAAGGACCCACATTAAATGTCACGTCACACAACCTGTCCATTTTACCTAATTTATACTAAGTGATGAATTAATTTGTGCCAGATTTTGAAGTTTCTTTTGAAGTTGGAAAGCCTATGTTTTTCGCGTGGTTATATAGTTTTGTTTGTATTTACATGTTGGAAGGAGCAGGTGTCAACTTGTAGGTCGCGACCCAAAAATGGGTGACAGGTCTGTTATAGTAGAGAAAAACTGTTAAAAAAATGCAAATAATTCAGTCTGATGACAGCAGAATTTGTGAGTTTCTTTAACTTAAACCTTGCGTTGTGTTCCAGTCATTTTGACCCAGAAAGGATTTTCTTAATTTTTCCTAAAAATGCTAGTTAATGTTATTGGATTGAACTAAAACTTAGTGACTTTGCACACACAGTGTTGAACAACTTCCTGAAACAGTTTTGATCATTTTTGTGCTTTTGTGGGGAATTTATTGTTATTATTATTATTATTATTATTATTTTTGGTGTTACAAAAAAATGCTTATAATTTTTTATGCTATATTTTGACCAAATATTGGCTTGTCAACTTCTTTTCTTTCAGTTAGCTCAGGTTTTGTATTTCTTTGTGGACTGATGAATTATAGGCCTCGTTGATTTGAGCACATGCACCTCTTACGTAAAAAAGTAACCTTTTAAGTAAACATTGCCAAAATTATCCACAAATAATGCTTTTTCACTCAAAAACCGAGGTGCATGAGCTCAAATAAATGAGCCCCACGATTAATCAGATAAAAAATAAATACAAACCCTATGTTATCTGAAAGAAAACAAGATAGAATCCAAGATTTGGTGAAAATATAGGATACCGAAAGCAATTTTCCAAGCAATTCTGCTCATTTTTGACCAGGAACACCAAATTAGGTAACGGATTTTCAAGAGTTCAAATAACGATGATAACTGTGCAGTTCACATACTCTAAAAACTGTAAAATGTTCTGCGAGAACAACAAAATAATAAAACATACTAAAATTAGACGAGACCTCTGATATTTTGCCATGGGCATACTTTTTAGCATAGTAAATATAGCCTGTAATTAAAATGTACCCACTGGATGAAAACAACAGCAGTCTTGCTGCTTCTTTAGGCTGGCTGTGAGTTGTAAACATTCATTTCAGGGTGTTGTTCGGGGTGAGAGGGAATGGTTGGGATCTTGTGTTTTCCATGGTGTTCTGGGTTTGATTTATTTCTGTTTCTGTACAAACTGCTGAGTTCTTTTTCAATCGTGCATTTTCCTTTTACTCGCCATTAGACTCGGCTGGCAGAAAAAATATGACTCTGTCAACACAATTAAGCTCACTTCCTGTGTCAGACACCCACGTCGCCGCTTTAACACCTACTGTCAGTGCGCGGATGTACCCCAGCACAGCTAATACTGCACTGTTAGCGACTTCTCCAACACACACTCTCAGCTGTTATGGCAGTCGTGGCAGACGGTGTGAAATATTTTGTTTTAAAGTCAACATGACATCGAAATTAACCCAATTAATTTCGTAATAAGTGTGTCTGGTGCATGTTATTCCACATATAAAAAAAGAAAAATCGGCTTTGTAATGTTTCATCAGAACGTAATGATTTGACCCCCCTCTGAAATCACTTTCCATTTTGATTGACGTCACAAAGCTTTCTTATTTTTTCAACCCCTTGCCTTTAGCCACGTGAATCTATTTGGGTATTTACCTGCTGTATTCTAGTATATTTCTCCATAGTTCGTTTAAAAAAAAATCATTCAGTGGAAAGTTTTGTGTTACAGATCAAACCAACCAGTTCTAAGATGAAAAGGTATATGACTGGTGGTGTTCTCTTCCAGATTTTGAGTAGTGAATTTGGCAATTATTCATTAAAAACAAAAATGTAATATGATATATACATTATATGTAGCATTTATACATTTGTTTATTATTATTATTCTGTTTTTATTTCCCTTTTTATATTCTTTTAAAGAAATAATTACACACACACACATAGATAGCTATAGATAACATTTATACATTTGTTTTAATTTTCCCTTTTCATTTACTTAAAAAATAATTAAATAAAAAATAAATACACACACAGTATATATGCATTATTTTGTGTTAGTAAATATTTTTATATAAACTTTTATATAATAACAATAATAATAATAATAATAATACAATACATAGTATATATGTAGCATTTTTAAAAAAAATTAAAAGGTAAGTTTTATTTTTCTTTTAATTTCTATTAATTTTTTATTAGTTTTATTTTTTCCTTCCTCTTTTGAATAAAATAATCAAAGAAAAATAATAAATAAAACTCTCCACACACACACACACACACACATATATATACATACATACATTATATATATACATATATATGTACGTATGTATATTATGTATGTATGTGTATATACGTCTACACGCATACACACACAAACACATACGTATATACATACATGTAAAGTTTATAATACAATAAAATACAATATGTTTAGCATTTAAAATTGGTTATGTTAATATTAGTTTAGTATTAGTTATGTTATTAGTTAATATTTGTTATATTAAAGGTAAGTTAATATATTTCTTTCTCTTTTAATAAAATAAAAAATTGTGTATATTGTGTATTTTGTATTATTATTATTATTATTATATATTATTGTATTTTATTGTATTTTTTATTTCTTGTATATTTATATGTGCATTTTCTGGGTTAATAGGTCTTTATAGATTCTGTGCAGTCAGTGATGTACACAATGTTGATGATGTTTCACATCGTAGCTGCTACTGTACTGTGAACTTTAGCACGGCTGCAATGCTGCATTATCCAAGCATCACCCAGAACTGTCTTTTTCAAAAGGCTCGTTTTATGATTTGCATTAATGTGTGCAAATCAAAGCTGATCAATGTTTCTCTCCAGCACACATGAAGCCCTCTTGTGGTCACTCTGGGGAACAGCGCATGGAAGTCTTGTGCTGTGTTCTTAATCCACATGATGGTGAGTTGAATCCAAAGGCAGTCCTGCAGTGTCAGATATTCTGTGTGCTCTTCATACTGTATCACTCTCTCAGGCTCAAGGAGTTTCCCCTGATCTCTCCTGCTCGAGATTACTCCCCTGAAACTAATGTGTGACGGTGATTCATACAGAGAACCTGAAAATTATGAATGCCACTGATAAATGAAACCATCTTGGCTTTTGTGGAGTCCCGAAGCCACTATTTGGGCGAGTTTTCTGAGAAGCAGTTACAATGTGATGGTGACAAGAAACGGCTGTAACGATAACAGCAGTTATTTGAATTAATATTTGGCTAATATGGCAAATAATAACTCTGAATCGATTCAATCCAAATGAATTCACTTCCGTTTTTTTTAAACAGAAATATGTGGTCACAGACGCTTTGGAAAACATTGACAGATTTTCTCTGTGATTATGTAAATTTTGGCCTAGTTATCAAGTCCGAGGTGTCATTGTTTTTGGAAATTTACAGATGCTTGTTTCCGTGATGTGAGGTTAAACATAGCACACTGTAGCATCTGCCTTTCCGTTCATACGACAATAATACCGCAACAAACACACAAATGCAAAAACATATTTGGACAGACACCCTTGAGCTCGTGCTGTAGCAACAGGTGATGCTTGCCAAGTCCTTTCTGAAAGGTTGTGTAGGTGAGAACGGAGAGTGTTGGAACACATTTTGCTCAGTGTTTTTTATTTTTTGCGCTGCACTCTCAGACTTTGATATAATATTCCCACATGTGTCTACTAGAAAATAAAGTTGCTTACAAATCTACAGCTCATCCTAAAAACGTGTAAATTAGTGTCAAGCATGAAGAGTGCTGTTGTTACAGTTGACCCCACTGGTTACTAAAGCATCGATCTTCTGCATGCATATTTTTTTGTATCGATTCATTCAAAATGTAGTTTTTAAATTACAATCTGTGGAAATATAGCATGTGTGGTAATAAAACATAGGCCTATTTAGTATTTCTTTTGTGGGCCAAATATAATCACACAATGACACCAGTTCTGTCATTTAACATCCACACATCAAATAAGCTACCTTAAAATGATTTGAACGCAGTTTCTGTCACTTCAGGAGGCTGGCGGTCATGTATGATGATGTTACAACACTTTCTGGTCTGCTCTATTCATTTAAGGTTTCCTCAGGTTGCATCATGTTTGTAATTTCTATATGGTAACAATGCATGTTTGCATTACAGTAATGAATAAGCATGCTGATATTATTCTGTGTGTGTGGATGTAAAGTAACAGCCTGAGAGGGTTTTCACACCCAGTCCAGAGGAGTATTCAAATTCGAATTATTTCAGATCACAATGTGTAATTTGATTTTTTGATTTTTTTTTTTTTTTATCAAAACTTAGTCTTTAGAATCAAAACAGTGTGCAGCGTTACTTATTTCCCTTTCATCAAAGGGAGGAAATTCTGAAGCTCTACTGGAAATCTGCATCGGAGATGATGCTATCTGATGTATGTTTATGTCGAATAAATGTCAAATGAACTATGGTTTAAAAGCTTTCTAATAACGTGAGCTTCGGGTCGGATGACTCACATTTGAAAGGATTCATTCTCATCATCATATCTGGTACAAAACTCCTGCAGAGCTACAGTTTGAATAGTTTCTTTTTCCGCATTGAATATTAAAATAAAATCCATATGGTAGATCTTTATGTTTTTATCGCGAGGTGGTAGTTTTAAAGCAATATCTGCTACTGTTATTAAATGGAGAAGAGGATAAAATATTAAAATAATTTTTAATGAGAGAAAATTGTAGTAAAACGTCTTTAATATTGTAGTATGAATTACAACTTCATTGCATAAATTGCCGCTTAGTGTGTATCTAAACTGAATGATTAAAACGGACAAAAATCTACAACTCCTAAATCAGCACTCGGACAGAAATGAGAGAGAATTCTATTATGCAAACTTTAGAAATGAACCTACACTGAAGTGACAAAAATGATTATATGATCATTAGGCTATTAAATTAAATAATATAGGGTATGGAATATATTAACATCCGCTTCAAATGCGCATTTACTTCTTCACAAGATTGTGTTCTCTTTATATTAATTTGGTTTTTAATCTCGCACGCGCGTAATTGAAAACTTATTGATCTATAAACAAGCTTTAAAAATCAAATGTTTTCTAGTATTAAGATCCGCAAGTGTGTGTGTGTGTGTGTGTGAAGTCGCACATGAAATCCAGTGACTAGAAGTGTAAACACACCGTGGCTGCGGATGGCAAGTTTTAAATAATTTTATACAGTCCTCCTTACTGACATTTTTTAACATGTGGTGCGTAAATATGAGAATGGCTGAGTGTGAAAGTGGATGAGTCCCTGGAGAGCGCGCATGGAGACGCGCCGCTCCAAAAATCAAAGTGGGGCAAGAAGACGCGGTGCGCCACAGCTGGCAGATTGTCTTATGTCGACGGGGAGGGGCGGTTCGTTTACCTGACACCCCTCTCATCGAGCTCGAACCCTCCCCCTTCTCTTGCGCTTCTATCCCGCATCGCAGCCCACGTTGCGCGCAGTCCGTGCGCTTCCAACTTCAGCGGTACGCGCAGGGACATCTCCATCTCCATCAGCGAGCAGAGCTGCGGACGCGTGCCGGCTTTGGATCTCTCAACGTGGGGACGAAGTTAAACGAGCCTTCTCAACTTTTGGATGGAAAACGAGCGCTTTCTCGGAGATTGCTAACTTCTCTAAGGTATTGTAGTGCTTCTTTTCTTTCTCGGATGTCTCTGAGCATCTGCTCCGAACGCAAAGCTGCTGTATATTTAACGAGCAGTCAGATCTGTTTGCTGTCCTTTCTTGTCAATAGATAAACAATTGACAACGAGGGGGGGAAATCGTTCGTGCATACGTTCAGGTGCAACTGATTGTCTTCTATTCGTCTTTTATATATCCAGGTATTTTATGCGCTGCATACTGGTTGGAAATCTCTATATGTAGATTTTAATTTTTTTTTAAGTAGGAAAAAAAATCCAATTTTATGGAGTCAAGAGGCAGACATGCTCCTAAATAAGATGAAATGACTAATATGACTAAATGATTCTAAATAAAACTGACTGTCAGCCTGCAGAGAATCACATCACACTGTTTTCTTTTTCTGGTGTGATGTAAAACTTTATGTCTCGTATGCTCAGGACCCCGTGCAACTGAGTGTGACATTTGTGCTTGTAAACATGAGAAAGGTTGAGAAGCATTTACGTGCAAAGAAAAAAAGGCGACAGATCTGACTTTAGGGAGTTAAGATGCAGAGACACATTTGTGAGGAATAATATTTAGGGAAATGAATGTAAATAATGCAGACATAATCATATTAATGCATGTTAGTCAGAATGTCTATTCTTTTTGCACTCATTTAAATTTCTTAAAAAATATCAGACTGTCAGTACATTTGCATTAGGGAAAGTACTAATAATCAGTGTATGTTCAGCAGCTCAGCACTAAAAATAA
This sequence comes from Cyprinus carpio, assembly GCF_018340385.1. Taxonomy (NCBI): domain Eukaryota; kingdom Metazoa; phylum Chordata; class Actinopteri; order Cypriniformes; family Cyprinidae; genus Cyprinus; species Cyprinus carpio. Next base: position 26,239,048 of record NC_056612.1, on the reverse strand, counting down.
TCATACCCAACTGAGATTAATACATTTCCACATTTTTGACCTGAAATGCTTGCATTTAGGCACTTTTTTAACAAATTAAAAAATAAAATGCATCTCTGTGCTTTTAATTCATATCTACCGCTCTTAATTGGCAATTATATGGGGTGTGATAGAATAAATTATATTACAAAGTGGTTCATTAAATGTTGCATTTAAATTTATGTACATTACTGTTATGGTTATGGGTAGCGACCGTACATTACTATTATTATGTTTCACTTTGGTATGTTGATGAAGAGCAGAGAGCAGTTGTAGGAAGTGCATGATGTTCATCACTCGTGGGCAAGATGCTGTTCACAAATGATATTTGTGAAAATGTAATGAATTAATCAGTGATAATATTGATCATATGGAATTCAGTCGAGGACAGTAATAAGAATATTATTTCTGTGTGTGGCTGACACACTTTTTGCAATCTCATTTGCAGTGCGAGGTATATCTGATTCCTCATTAACAGGTCAATGTGGTAAAAACGAGGTTATTCTTCTTGAGATTACTAGTTATCGGGGGTAGAATTAGTGTGGTTGATCTGGTCAGTGTTTCTCAGAACAGAGCTCGTGAATAGAGCTTTTCCTGCTAGCGTCAGGTTTGCTTCTTGTAAGTGCTGTTTGACATCAAAGTCGCTGCTTTTAAGCAGGTTTTCTTCACTTGTTTCATTCTGACATCTTCTCCACGGTGTCACGTTAATGTACAGTCTGTTGATGTGAAACCGTGTGGGTCTCCTTGATCTCGACTTGAAAGTTGTTAACCATTTTTTTGTATTGGCATCACCTATACACATTTTTTCGGCTGGTTGTTGTTGTTGTTATGCTTACTCTGATTTATATGATAACCGAGCCTGAATCATCGTCTGTGATGATATCGCTGTCCCAAATCTCAGCGCAGTGGCATAGTCTGGCACGCTTGGACGGACCGTGAATAACGAAGATGCTACGGCATACAGATGTGTGTTAAAATGATAGTAGGAGACACGTCTGCTATGATCAGTTTTGTCAGTTAGGCCCTAAATGCGTAGCACATCCTCAAGCAGCAAATAACTACAGGAAGTCAGAGTAGCTTCTGAGAGAGAAGGTGATATTGTTCAGCTCCTTGTACTGCAAGTGGCCTTCAATTTGGGGGTCAGAAAGGTCAAACTGCTCTCTAAACCCTTAATAACACAACTTCTCACCTCTTAATGTCGAGAGATGAAGTTGCATCTTTGTCAGGGAGAACTGCGTGTGCATGGTTGGTTTCCTTACCGTTTGTTTGAGATTTTTTGAGACATTATTATGCGGGGTGGTTCACTTATTTTCAGCGTGCACCTGAGAGTATAATCAAGGCAACTCGTCCTTGATGAATTATTTCCACTCCGTCTCGCATGATTTGTCCTGTTGTAAGTGACAGCAATCGAGGTGCAACCTAAAATTCCTCGCCTCCCAGATGAAGGACTTCTTGGTTGGTCTGTGTCTGATTCATGTACAGCAAAGTCAAGAGTGATTTCTGGGGTAAAACCATTAATCGTCTTTACCATGGCGGTAATGAACGCTAGGCTGAAATAACAGCTCAGCAAAGAGAAGAATTATACTTGTGGTTAGAGCACGGTAAATACCTGTTTAGCTGCCAGAGTATGCATGTATTAGACTGTCGCCAGCAAATAAGAGGTCTGTCTCGTTTTTTAATATGTGGCTGCTTGGAGATTCCACCCTGTTTGGAAAGAGCTGTTATGATTTCTGATAGTTAGGAAAGGTAACAATGAATCAGAGACTTTTGATGACAAGCTCAAACCAGTTTGGGAAAAAAAAAGAAGAAAGGAAAATCACGGATTGTTTGTGCATACTTGGGCTCTGAGTCAAGCATGTAAAACGGCAGACGATCACATGCAACTCGAGAATAATTTAGCAACGTTTTCCAACTTTTTTCCCGAGATGATTTGCATATATCAGCAGCTATTTGACGCCGGTGTTAAAATCCGCATCTCGTCTCATGTTTGATTCCTCAAGCGCTATCTCTCTCTCTCCTTTTTTTTTTTAAAAAGATTTTTACGTGTTTGCCTGCTTTTATCTGGTTTTGAGAATCTGCGCTGGATCTTTTCAGAGGACAAAGCGTCATGTCGATTTGGTCATGCTTAGGCTAAATGACATTTGTGTAAAATCAGAAGAGCAATATAATCATTCTCCGCAGCACCATCACTAATACAATTTGAAATATGCACTCAGTTCCACCTTAAACCTTTTTAAATTTCGCGTAACCTAAATTTAGACACTCCATATGTTTTGATCTCACATTATTGTCTGCTATTTCTATGCTTGTCGTTATCCAATCTGTGTAGGTTTTCTCGAATCCTTTGTTCTGGTAAGGCGACACAAAGAAAGCAGTATGTATCAGAGGAATGCACATACTGCAAAAGATCGGGGTTTTAATACCCACCCACGTACTTGCAACAAACAATTAAAGAAGATACTCTCTTTTACAGTGCAAACGCACACACATGCACTTGTAGAGATTGTTAGGGACGCAGATTAACACCATACAAATCTTTGCCTTTGCAGTGTAGTCAACTGAAAAGAAGCATGGGCTTTCATTTGTTGCTTTTGATTTCTTGTGCACACACAAGAAACACTGAAAGTGAAGGAAGAAGTATATTGATAAAACTGCAAATCCTGCCTATTGTCACCAGGCCTCTGATGCTGTTCACAGGACGGTTCAAGTTTGCATTTATATACTCGCCATATGCTTTTATGCATAACTTAAAAGGTACATTTTCATGTGCATGTGCATGCTCCCTATAAGATTTGAACCTGATGACCTTAGAGTCGGTGCCGTGCATTTTTCAAAATAAAAGTTCCAAAAAGGTGTTTTTGTGCAATGGAAAGGTTTATTGTCAAGAGTGCATCTTTCAGTGCATGCTTTACTGCAGAAAAAAAAAGACAAGCATACTCACTTATTATCAGACTTGATTGCATTTCCTGCATTCATTTTGCGGGAATATCTTTTTGAATTGTGTGTTAAATGTTGCAAGTGAGAGTATTGCACTCATTTTGAAAGCATAATAAAATGAGCCAAAATGTGGAGACGCGTAAAACTTTGTGAATGACTGGCGTTGCAATTCTGCTAAAACTTCTGCGGGCGCAGTATCTGCGTGGGCCCACGCGTTGCATCTCAGCAAAGCTCGGACAAAAAGAGCTCCACAGCGGTTTTCTCTCCCTGTCACTTTAACTCTATTAATTGTTGATGCGTCGCAATCCACGAGGCAGAAATTAGAGGGCTAATTATTCGATCATGTGATGCTGCCCCACTGCAGTGACAGAAAAGTAATTTCCCGGGCCTTGAAACTGATCTCGCTTGATCGTTAGATGACGGATTTGTTTTATAATTAGATAAAAGCGGGGAATAAACAAGCCGATAAAGAGCCTCTTTCGTGCGCTCGGAGGGAGTAATTGTTTTTAAATAATTAATACGGATTCCTGAGGGAGATTCAAAGAGCAGGATCTTTTTGTTGTTGTTCGCTTGTGTGCAGCCGGACTTCAGCTCTCGCAGGCTTTCACTGATTTAAAAGCCTCGTACACTTTATTTGGCAGGTGTTCAGATGCCAGCAAGCCACAGGGGGACTTTTACAGTGCACACTAGTGGTTCAACAACACAGTGTGCACTAGACAGAAATGACTGTTCACTGTGCTGCATCGCTTTATGTCACTGCATGCATTAAATAATTAGCCTGCACATATAAAGTGATAGAGTTAGACTCCCCTCTTGCACATAAGTCTATTACTGCAGGTTATTTTTATTATTTAATACACTTACAAGTCATGTGAGTCGTGCACAGTCAACTGCAAACTGCTGTATTAATGTGCTCGAGTAACACAGCTCCTCTATTCTGTCTAAAAATATGCCAGCCACCAATATTTAGAGACTGTAATGAGTTCCACGTTTTCGTGTTTCCAGGAAATGTTTGTTTTGAATGCCTCTAATGGAGATTTGTATACTGCCCATTTGCCTCTGCATTGATTCAGTGTCTCTGTTCGGTATGTGGTGGGCACTGATGACTCTACCCCATGCTGTTTGTGTTATCAAACTGCCGAGATGCTCTTGGCTCTGATTTATAACACTACCTCAAATAATCTTGTTAATGCACATTTAACATTGCGGAAGTGGCAAGCACATAGACTAAACAACACCTACGCGTGCGAGCAGTCAGAATAGCACTGGTGAAATGTGCCGAGTGATAAACTGCCTCCAGTGCAGCTAAGAAGAGGAAGACTGTACTGTCTTGTTGTCATAGGGGTTTCTAACTTTGGATGTACACTTACACATATTGTGTCAGTATTCCGGGGGAAACCGGATGATCTTGAAAAAAGGCAAAATAAGCAATGCAACATCCTAGGATGCTGAAAAAAAAATAGAAAAAAAGGTCTAATTGTAATCCTCTTTGTTTTAATTATTAGAAGTGTTGAAGAATTGATTAATCATTTTTTTCAATTCACTTTTTTAGAATTATGAATTAATTCAAAAAATCAAATGTAGTCAAAATTCTAAACATATTGTTAATGGTTTCTTTTTTTTGCAGAAAAACCCTCTTAAGTTATTTAATTGAAATATTACAAAATTTTTCAGGCAAATATAAACTGACATCAAATTCTCAGATATTCTAGGATAAATGGAAAAAGACAAAATAAACAATACAAATGTAAATGAAATGAATAAATATGAGTTTTTGCAATACATTTTTTCCCTTTTTTTTGCAGTTTTTTAAAATTAATTTAAAAAAAATCTAATTTTGTCAAAATTAAAATGGGATTTTGTTAACTGCTTCTTTTTCTTTCGTTCTTTGTTTCCAAAAAAGAATTCTGTGATTTAAATATGACTTAATATTTCATCTGACATCAGTATAAACTGAGATCAAATTAAGCTTGTCTCTCAAATTTGGATACCCAAAAATTCTTAGATAATATATTTTATTTATATTAGTATGGCTAAATAAAATTGTCACCAATGTTTCACCAATAAAAGTGTCCGATGAGGCAGTACAGTACATATTTACAGTGTTGTTTGTGCATTGCTTTTGTTCTGCATTGTACATTTGTGTATTTGGTTATTTTTTAATTTTTATTTTTTAAACACTAGCATATTAGTATTCATTATTGTTTGCTCTGAGCGTGCTACAAATATTGGCATTTTCAACTCTTCAATTGTGTTTACCCTTCTTTAAATGGGCGAGAGCTGAATTATAACCACAGTTGATCAAATCATTTCTGCTCTGTGAATCTGCATGCCCTTCTGTATGTCAGAGTTAGTGTTGTTGGGCGGTGTGTGTGTGTGTGTGCCAGGGCTCTTGGCAGTGTCTGCACCTGTTGGCAGCATCAGGACCCTCCTGGCAAGGCCGGCAGAAATTGTGTGATGCTCTTGTACGAGTGCAGAGGAGACTGCAGCCACAGCACGTCAACATGGCGGCCACGCTCCGCTTACCACTGCTCCCGGCCCGCGTTTCCATTTTACTGTGTCAGTAAGAGTGGACCGATGCAACTACACAATCCGTTTGTGATTTTGAAATTGACATTTAGAGCCAATGATGGATTTTGGGAGCAGAAATGCACTAGATAAAACTGTGCTATGTCATATTATTTACTAAGATTGACGATTTGAAGGGTTAGATCTGACTGAAATAGTTTTAGCAACATATTTTTACATTTTGCACTGAAATAGTGAATTGTTTTTGGTATAAAGTTGGCTATATTAGTTTCGGCCTAATCTAGAGCATCGCTGTAGCTGCTGCGCCACCCAATGTGTTGCACATGGACTAGCATCTTAAGACAGCAAAAACAAGCTCAGTGCAAATTCACATCAACGCCGGAAACGTGTTTAGCGTCGTACGAATGGCATATGTGTTGCATTCATATGTGACATAAAAAAAAAAATAAAATCATTTACCTGTACCGAATCGATGAACGTATATCGCGACCCCTTACAATGCATCCACCTTTTTTGGTCATCGCTTTTCTCTTACATTTCCTGTTTTTAACAACAGTGATACTTAGTGTTCTAGCTCAGCACTTCTGCTGATTTCATCTAGCTTTATCACCTTCAGTTTCATGTCTATGCATGTTACACACTCCTGCTTTTAAAAACACATTTAACTGTCTTCACTATAATTAATTATTGGGCCCATTAGTCATTATAATTGTTGATTCTGACATGGGCATGTGCTTGGTTACCTTTAAAAATCATCTTCTTTTTTAGAATAAATAAACAATATATTTCACTTTCACTTGGCATTATAATAACATACAGTAGCAGAAACAAAGCATCCAGGTTCTTTGACTTTTGTGTCAAAAAAGTGTGTGTGTATATTTATATATATATGTGTGTGTGTGTGTATGTGTGTGTGTATATATATATATATGATCTCTGTATGTATGTATTTATTTATTACTGGTATACTATTATTTATTTATTGGATACATTCAATATATTTAATACAAAGTTAAAATTATTAACACTGCAGTATGTTAGTAAATACAGATCTTTGAAAAGTCATTTTAACCAGTCAGGATGTGGTGTTACTTCCAAACCACCATGAGTGATTAAATTTGACCCCTGCACATATTTCTGTATAACTGTTGTCTTTATATGTCATTGTGTTTTTATTTATGATAATATACATTCCAGTGTAGATAACATGTAACGCCTCTGTAATAATAATAATAATTATTATTTTTTATTTCAGTGGGCATCTTATTAAAATCAAATAAGGTTGGGAATGATTTCATTCCTGTTTTGATGTCAAAATAATCAAGAGGTGAAGTTTAATAATTTATGCATTTATGTTTTTGTTTTATTTATACTATTTTATAAAATACACGTTTTTACTTTACACTGCGTTTTCTCATAAATAATCACTTTGTAAACATTTTTTGAATTAGTGTGCGTTAATTTATTTCTTCTATCATATTTACATAAATTAGATCTCTCTCTCTCTCTCTGTGTGTGTGTGTGTTCAGGGTTGGTCGTTTGCTGTCACCTGCACATATGTGTGTGTCATGCACCAGCATCACTGACAGATGGCGTGTCCTTTTGCTATAAGAAATATTGTACTCTTGAGGCTCTTTTGCAACTTTTTAAAACAGAACCGCGCCAAAACCCCCTCTATAATATAATCACGCTCGTTCATACGATCATTCGCGTTTGCTTGCTTCCCTTGGTTATGCTGATCAACTCATTATTAACATCTCAACACACGCTCAAAATGCACGCGCTCACAAATAAAGATGGTTTATTTCGTGACAAAAAAAAGCACAGTGATTTTATTGTGCTGTTGGGTGCATGTGCATCCTGTATGTGTGTGTACAGGATGTGTGTGGAGATTCAGTAATAAATGCAGAACCGCCTCACTCTAATCAAGCTGATTAAAAATTCCTGCGCGCGTGCAGGCGGAAATCCACCACCACCATCATCATCATCATCATCCTCGTTCTCCGGCACTTTTACTTTATTTTCGCGTCCATCCTTCTCCAGGACAGCGACAGACGCGGGAGGACCAGAAATCCGTCTTCAATCGCGTCGTTTAGGAGGTTTTTAGAGATGAATGAGGAGAAGCGGCAGGCAGCGCGGGGAGGGAGGGATGAGCCGATGCAACTCATAATTTAATGGGGACAGAGAGAGAGAGACGGAGAGAGAGAGAGAGAGGCAGAAGGGAAACAGAAAGAAAAGGACCGAGCGCGAATGTTACAAATGTAACAAGCGGAAGATACAATGTAGCGCTGACGTGCGTCAGGAATGTTCGGATGCTTTGACGTTTCATTCGACGTTCGAAAGTGTATCGCGCACTTTTAAAGCTGCTTCGGATCCGCAGATCGGCTCGAGATGAGACGGCAGGTCGCTGGGGCTTCGTGCTGTTGTTTGGCCAGATGAGAGGCGATTCACGAACGCTTCTGTTCCTATAGGCGCGTATTGTTGAAGCTCAATGGGATGTGTAGGGAACGCTGGCGGTTACTTTTATTTTAAAGCGTTATTCTGCGCACAGAACGGACGGTGGATGTGATCGTAAACTCTATTGAACTCCAGACTCACCGGAGATCGTTGCATTTCGGCTTGATTGCATGCGTCTACGGTCTTTAGCTCTCATCACATTTTAAAGTACTTTGCGCTTCGTCTATATGGTTCTGCGTGTATTATGCGCCGTGATTCATGGCTTAGCGTTTGACGTTAGGATTTGGCGTGGACGATCTGGAAGTTTTCTATGTCTCAGAATAGAATAGCTGACATAAAACTGATTTTCGAGTGAAGTTTGTGCTCCTCCTGCCAAAACTTGAAGTCGCTGTTCATCCACAGCTCCTTTATATGTTCTTGTTAAAGTGGTGAGTTCAAGCTTGTTATTTTTCTTATTTCTTTGTTTTATTGAATGATTTTAATTATTTGTAAATGTTCTCATATATATATATATATATATATATATATATATATATATATATATATATATATATATATATATAATGTATTTATTTATAACATTTTTATATATTTATTGTGTATATTTTTATTAATATATATATTTCTGTATGCACACTAGAAATTTTTAATCATTGAATTCTATGATATGCATCTAAAATGTTATGTTATTACGTTAAGTATATTATCTAGTTATATATGTGTTATATGCCTGAATCAACCTGCTTTAAGGTTACAGCAATGAATTTTAAGGGTCTGGGGAAGTAGAAATATATATGTTTTTAAGATAACACTTACTAATTTTTACTATAAGAGTTTTTTCATTCACACAGAAGTGTTTCTTTTCTACAAAGTGCACAGAGTTCTTTTTTTTATCTATATCCTCTATACCTATTTTATTGGTTCTTAAATGATGTCACATACAGTAAGTTCATCTGTTGTGGAATTCATTGTTGCATGTCTGAGTCTTGTTTGGCCTGTTTGATGAAATCTAACCCCGTCTGTCATGGTGTCTGGTGCAATGTTCCTTTATCACTGCGAATGCAATGTTGAGACAAGGTGCACGTCCCTTTTCTGGTAATCTAGATAATCCAAGGCCTTTCTTTTGTTTTGGCATTTTAGGGAAACTTTTTTTGGGTGTCATTTAATACAAACAGTTGCAACCAGAAATCTTCTCACTGTGTTTTACATACATGTCTCAACTTCAATCAGGAATTCGTGGACTTTCAGTTTTATACCAAGAGATCTGATCCACTAAATATTTCACAGCCTGTCTCTCTTGTAAGGAAAGGTTCGTTGTACGGTGCGCTGATCACTGAAGTGGACTCCTCTGCACATTAATGCGACTGTACAAAAACTAGCTTGTTTGCTCTCCACATGGGATTCTGCAGTGGGTTAGACGTGCATAATACATGCTCTTAGGAATGGGGATGTGATCATTGCATGAAACATTGTAAATGCCATGTAACATTAGGCTCGATTTGACATTTCAGTCTACATGGAAGAGACAGAGTTTATGTTGCAATTTCATTGTTTTTTAGGTTCAGTAATCTTTATAATTGGGGGAAAAAAGTTTATGATGTTTATTTTATGGCGCTTGATCATCCAGCCGTCCTGACGCCGTTGCTTTTCTTGTTATTTTTCCCTTCAGGTGACAGTGAGCATTGGTGCTGAGAACCATGGAGCATCTCAGCGAAACATGCCAGGGGATGGAGAACTGTGAGATGGTCAACAACCTGAATGACACCAAGGCCCCTCCGGCCAAAATGGCCCGCCTGGAACAGAACGGAAGTCCACTGGGCAGGTCTCGTCTAGGTAGCACTGGAGCGAAACTCTCCGGAGTGCACTTCAAACCCCCTGGACATCATCTGAAGGCCTGCCACAAGAGGGGTGAGTTTGCTTTTTCTTACCACTGCACTCATAAAAAATAAAGGTTCCAAAAGGGGGTTCAAATTTGGACCAATGATATTTCACAATAGGTGGGGCTACCAGATATTTAATCACTCAGAAACCCAAGTGACCGACAAAATGTCCCATTTTATATTGTGGACGGTTAGGACCCTTATATCAGGCATCTGGTTAAATTATGATGTAAACATGTAAAGTAATCTGCGTATTTTATATATTTGTTGCATAACTATGCCACCAGCAGAATTTCTAAGAGTAGATTTAGTAGTTATTGTAAGCACCTTTGTGTTGTTTTAATTGAAAACAGTCACTGTAGTACTTTGTCTGCTGCTTTGGTATGTAACAAAAAAAAAAAAAAAACTTTTCAAATTGAAATTCTTAGTAAATGAACCCTGATTATTTTATTGGTTGCTGATTTGACATTTTAGAGCATTGCTATTTATTCTGGAATATTTTTCCTGTGGAATTATTTGAAGAAAATGATCACTAGTAATAATAATAATTTATATATATATATATATATAAATATAAAGGGAAAACATTGTAGTTGCAACAGCTAGCGTCAGTTGTTCATGTTCCCCGAATGCATTAATAGCTCTCTGGGTAACCGTTATTATTATTTATGGGAAAAAGTGAACTTTTGCTGAGTGCTTGCTGAACTTTGGAAGTTACTGTATTCATTGTTTCAGCTGAATAATATTTACCATGGGCTTTTCTCAGCTCTCTGGGAACAAAGCATGTATTGATCCCGAAATGAACCGACACAGCAGTCTTTATTGTTAGATCTTTATCTATTAAAAATGGAAAAGCTTCGATTCAGCACATTCCCTGGCATCTGCTTATGATTACCCTATTTATTGATTGTTTTCCAGAAAATGGTCGCATTCTTAGGAAACTGCGACCGCGAGGAGCAGAAATATGATTTATTACGATTGCCCAGGATAGATGGCATTGATATTACCCCCAGCCTGTATTAAACCCTGTAAAAATAAAGATCCTGGGTCCAAGAGATCATGAAGTTCCTGAAATTTCATCACCGCAGTGTTGCAGCTGGCTGGTATTATGTGATATTTGCACAGTAAACCCGAACACATGACAGCTTTGGATGGAGAATCTTCGTTTTTTTTTTTCTGATAGCAGCACGCTGTTTACACAGACTCGTAAACCTCAAGGCTATACGGTGCATTGGGAGCCACTGCACAGCATCATGGGAAGGGTACTGGGATCTGCCTGAAGAAGTATTCTAATGTGATTTGAGCACCTTAACAATAAATAAAGCACTAAAGCCGCGATGAGCTCTAACCTTTTAGTGTGCTAACACGTTTAAATAGCAGAGCTGTTTCGTTGACGTCGTCTCCGCTTGTTCTGCGTTCTGATCTAATTATGCATGTTACAATGCTGCTTTATTGCAACACCATTGCAATGGATGATAATCAATTGATAACACAGCCTTGCATAAAAAAATAATTTCAGCTGATTTGCCAAAAAAAAAAAAAAAAAAAAAAAAAAAATTTGATTAATAAAACTTTTTTTTTAACAAAATAAGAATGACAATGTTTTCAAATGATATATGTATCAGCTTTAATGCTAATTCAAAATAAGTTAAATGTCAAGTTTTGGTTTTAATGACAAAATGTAGTATTTAAAATGTATAATTTACAAAAAAAAAAAAAAAAAAATTATGCTCAAATAATTTAATGTCAAAGCACTTATTAGTACACACATATTACTTTTAAATATTTATTTATTTTTCCCTTTAACCAGCAAGGATGCCTTAAATTGATTAAAAGTGACAGTAAATAATTGTGTAATGTTACAAAGGATTCTATTTCCAATAAATTCTGTTTAGAAATGGTACAATGTAGAGTTTCAGTTTTAAGGACAGAAGCATCTAAAAGTATCAAAATCTGTAATCTTGATCAAATGAGTAAAAAATATTTTCAAATACTCCACTTCATACGTTTATGAATAAATAATTGCTGTTTGGATGTAGTAAAACACCCTTACATTTTAGAACTGGCTTATGTTTGCATTTTCATAATTCTATCCTTGAAAACAGGATTAGGCATAAAATAATGTCATATGTGAAATTGGCTGATAATGGAACTAATAGTTGTAAATTATCACAGAGGAAAACAGGAATCTTGTTTTTGTAGTGGCTTTTCTGCTGATTAAGGGACAAAACAAGATTTCTTCACCCTACAAATGCTTTTCAAAAGCAAAAATGCTACAAAATGCATAATTTTGTTAGAAAAATATGATGTGATGGAGAAAAGCAGGTACTATTTTTGGAATCAGCGTGGTGGTGCTATTGGAGGTTGCATGCAAAGGCAAATGTCATTATTATTCCTATTGCCTATGCTTATGATTCAAGGTTCTTCAAAATTGTCACCCTAGCAACCACATAGCAACGTGCTATCATTAAAAACAACTTTATTTTTTGCTCAAGTATTCTTTGCATCTGCATGAATATGCAACAAAAATTACACTCGCAAAGTCTGTGGCATTTTAGCATCTCCCTGTTGTGTTGCATGCTCTCTATGCAGCGGTGTAAAGCTTGCTCTCTTGCTTCTGCTAGGTAACATGCTGCCAGTGTTTTGTGTGGTGGAGCACTACGAGAGCCCCATCGAGTTTGACAGCAAAGAGGAACATGCTGAGTTCGTTCTGGTCAGGAAGGACATGCTCTTCAACCAGCTAATCGAGATGGCCCTGCTCTCCCTGGGCTACTCGCACAGTTCGGCTGCACAGGCTAAAGGTACGGCGCTTTTTTTATCATCCTAAACATGGCATACAGACACATGGTGCACGACGATACCTATTCATCCAGAATGTGTGTGTTTTTTGTTTTGCCGTCAGATAAGAATCATGAGTCATAAAATGCCGGGCAGATGCTCGGATATTTTTGGAGGCTAAACAGAGATATTTTTGGAGTGATTTGTTGGCTGTGTTCTGGTAGTGCATGCATGCTCCTGCTCGGGCTGACCTGATGCCGGGGTCAGGGGGGTTGTGGGTAGAGGCAGGAACACACAGGTGCACCTCCTGCTCTCTGTAATCACACTTTTCTCAATGGGAACGAGTGTGGAGGTGGGCCTGCGGTTTCTAATTGCTCGCTTTATGGAGTTGGGGGCTATTTTAAGAGCCGTAGCCTTCAGCCTGTAATTTACTGCAGGCTGTCCATCATAATTTATTTTTTCTTTGGATCTTCTGGATCTTATTTTTTCTGTTATCCATTTAGTGCCAGTCGACAGACAACATATGGTCGAGCAATATACTGTATATTTTTTTAAAGAATGCCATTTTGCAACCCTGTATAAAAAATACCATGGTATTACCATAAAAATAAACTTTAGAAGGACCACGACTGTGTTTTAAAACCTTGTGGGCAGCAAGTCAACATACAAATAGAGCTATTCACAAAAGACTCGACAAATTGATTTCAGTAGAGTTTGGCATATAATGTGTGATTAAGTCAATGTGATATTCATAAATCATTACTGCTGAAATGTTGAGAAATTAATACTGTTATTTAGCAAGGATGCATTAAGCTGATGAAAAGTGACAGTAAAAACATACGTTTTTAGTTAGTCTAGTTCAAATAAATGCTGTTCTTTTAAACTTCCTAGTCATCAGTCCTGACAAAAAGTATCAGTTTCAACAAGAATATGAAGAAGGACAACACTGAATATAATATTAAATATTTCTTGAGCTGTAAATCAGCATATTAGAATGACTTCTGAAAGATCATGTGACTCTAAAAACTGGAGTAATGATGCTGAAAATTCAGTATTGTGTCACAGGAATAAATTACATTTTAAGATATATTCACACAGAAAACAGTTATTTTAAATTATAATAATATTTCACAATATTACTGATTTTACTGTAATTTTGATCAAATAAATGCAGTCTTGGTGAGCTTAAGAATCCTATTTCAAAAGCATTAAAAAACTTTACAGTATTTTATAAAAAAAAAATAGTATACACAAATATTAGTTAAAATCGTAAAATTTCTCTCATTTCGCTTGCCATCTTGGATACTCTTTTTAATGAACCCTATCGCAATGCATTATGAGATTGTGTTGTCCACAAAAGATGCATGTGTTGATATCTGCAGTTCACTAGATTTTGAGTGAAAACTTAAAACGGAAATCACTGTGATGGAAATCACTGTGAAGTATGCTACTATACAAATGACTCTTTAGAAGCATGGTGCAAGGAATATGGTTATCAAATAGTGCTTATAAAAGTATCGTAGCTGCCTTTTTTTTGTGAAGAGCTAATAGAAATGTGCAGTCCTTCATGACCGTGTACTGTCGTGTGAGTGTCTGTCTGTGGTAAATGGTGTCGTCTCACCGCAGGTCTGATTCAGGTGGGCAAGTGGAACCCCGTGCCTCTTTCCTACGTGACGGATGCACCCGACGCCACAGTGGCGGACATGTTACAGGATGTGTACCATGTGGTCACGCTGAAAATCCAGCTACACAGGTCAGTGTTTCCCATGTACTGTACCCACATACAGTGCTGTTTTTCCCACAAGCCACTGCTGTGGGCTCACACAGACACACCTCTTCCTTTTTCTGTAGACTTCCATGTACATCTGTCTGTCTCTGTCTCTGTGTCGTCTCCAAAGGCTGTGTGGCTGTCTCACACTTTAAGGTGTGCCAAATCCAGTCTCTCCTTTTCTTTGTGTGTGTGTGTGTGTGTGTCTATGTGCAAACATGGACGTGTTAATTGCACATTACAGCAGTACTACCGCTCATCCAGTCACTCCAGTGTTTTAAAGAACTATTAAACCATCAATATTTAATTATTAACCTGGGAACCCTTTTTTATAACATAAATTTGAGACTAAGAATGTCATTTTTACTTGCAGCGTCAGCTTCTTTTACCATAAAAAGCCATTCATTTACATTGAAGTATGAATCATACGATAAAAAATGTTATATTTCTATTTTTGTTTTGTATATATTTATATTCATATTTTTAGTTCATGTTTCATTCAAAATGAATGTATTTACACGCACATACTAAACAATAATAATGACTATATATCATTGTGATATGTTCAGTTTGGTGTTCCATCAGTGTTACCAAACAGGTTTTCCTGTCTGCCATTGCCATTTCATGGCATGCTGGTGTTGAACATCCCTGAATGTTTTTTTTTTTTTTTTTTTTTTGCATGGAGTGTTGCGATATTTTCTTGGCAGCTTGCCGTTTATTGCATCCTATTGAACAAGCATTCATTAATGACACCCTGAATGCAGCTGTGTTTTCTCCGTTGATTTGATGGTGGATTTTTTTCCCCAACACATGCATAAATGTTCTAAATACTGGATTTTTTTTTCTTTTAAATAAAGTATTTAGATGATAGTGGATGCTGGTCCTTTTTAATGCATCTAGCATAGAAATCTAGATGGAAACACCTTAAATTGTTTTAGCAAGCACATCAAGGCAGGAAGGTAGAAGTAACGTGAAATAATAGTCGCCACATGCAGCTGATGTATAATTCATGCATCAATACAGCAGATGTGTTGTATAAAGTAATTAACTAATCAGAACAATCAGGAGAGAGAGAGAGAGAGGAGAGACTCCAGATGCATCTGCTTCATGCGCCAAATGAAATCTGTCTGTCTTAGAGGGACGCTTGCAGCAGGAAAGCAAAGCCCAGTGCTCACCGTCCTCTCTCTCTCTCTCCCTCTCTCTCTCTTTTGTTTCCCTTTTTCATCTCTCTCTTGTTCTATCCCTTCCTGCAGTTGTCCTAAACTGGAAGACCTTCCTCCAGAGCAGTGGACCCACTCTACAGTAAGAAATGCGCTCAAGGAGTTACTCAAAGACATGAACCAGAGCTCTCTGGCAAAAGAATGTCCCTTATCACAGGTGCTGGAGCCTTCCACGTCTAGTTGCCAAGATTGCAAGTGTCC
Organism: Cyprinus carpio; assembly: GCF_018340385.1. NCBI lineage: Eukaryota > Metazoa > Chordata > Actinopteri > Cypriniformes > Cyprinidae > Cyprinus > Cyprinus carpio. The sequence goes on along the minus strand of NC_056612.1, from coordinate 26,223,260 downwards.
CTTTTCAAATGCCCAGAGTTTGATAGAGTGGAAATGGACAGAATTGCCATAGAAATCCAAATCAATAGCCATTGTCATCCCCGTAGATTAATGCACTTTATTTTGATGCTGTTGCAGCAGTGCTAGCCGTTGTGAATGCGAGTATTGTTGGGTAAACAATGGGCAAACCACAATGATCTTGATAATGCATTACAAGCTGTGAACTGTTATGGGTGAATCTCACGAAACCTGTCAACATGTCGTGGTTTAACCTTAGAATCTGTGGAAAGAATTATGGTTGCTTATGCAAAAATTAAGCTTTTTTTATATACTGTATATTTATGTCAGTTGCAGCTCATGCTCTTATTACCATAATGCAAAAAAAAAAAAAATTTGATATATTTGAAATATTTATTTCAAAATAAAAATTATTTTTTTTAATCAAATATTGAAAATGTATTTATGCATCATGGTAGTCTTTTACACTTTGGATTTTAAAAATAATAATATTTAAAATAATTAGGGCAAAAAAGCAAGAAAAATTGGGCTTTAGTTTTGTGAATTTAATATTAAAATACTACAAAGTATTGATACAGCATGATAGTGTTGTTTTGGAGTCTTTAAACTGTATTTTTTTTTTTTTTTAATTATGCTGATTTTAAAAAGTGCAATAAAAGTGAGATGTAAAACATCCAGACTATTAGCGTAATGAGAATTAGAGGGGAAAAATCTGCTAAAACAAACAAACACAAAAAGTATTGGTCCTAAAAATAGGCTTAATTTTTTTGTGAATTAACTATTTATTTTAAAACGAAAAGATTATTTTTAAATAAAGTATTTATACACTATGATAGTACTAGTTTTGAGACTTTATGCTGTAATTTTTAATTTTTTGCTAATTTAATAAACATATGTATGTTTGCAAGAAGCAAATATATATATATATATATATAAAATACTGTATTACTGTAATAACAATCTGACCAGAATTACCTTTGAGAATAATCAGGAAGAAAGTGAAGCATGAAACATCCAAACTATTACATCAGTGAGAATTTGAGGGAGAAAAACTGGTTAATAGTATTGAAAATAATGCATAAAAAATGTAACTGTCCTAAAAATGGGCTTCATTTTTTTTTTATTTATCCCCTTCGATTTTGCAGTGAAATGTGACCTGGGCATGTTTCCATGAGATTCAGCCTTAAAACCACAATGTATTTTAAGGAAAGGCGAGTGTCTCAGCTCATGTGTTGGTGCAATCGCAGTCTATTTCGTCTCAGGGAAGCCCGTTCTTTACCTGCAGGTGTGTGCATGTGTGCGTGTGTGGTGATGTAAAGAGTCCCAGGGTGCTGTTCAGGCAGCGCAGGGGCTGGGCCGCTCAACATCTCTCTAATCACTCTGTTTACAGTCCATATGTGAGCTATTCCCACTGAGCAGCGGCCCGGTACTTACACTGAATTAGAGTCCGCTCACAGCTCGCTTGCTGTAGGCTGGGCGGCCCGCAAGCGTGTGCTGCAATTTTCGGGGGAGGGGGTTGTTTTCTGCTTTTATTGTTTCTGATTTCTCTCACTGGCATGAAGGAAGAGTATCTTTTGCTAATTTTAGTCGTTACTTCTCCAGTTAGAACAGGATGCCTCATCTGTTTTAGGGTCGTCTTTGATGGGTAACCTAGTAGAGGTGACCTTTTTGTTTAGGTGAACAGTCTTGCTGTTGAACAGGAAGAGTTGGAGAGATCAGGCCGATTTAAGAACGAACGCCAACTTTTATAGGATTAGCGACGTCTTGATACTCCGAACGGTAATCCCTGCTCTTGAAAAGGCTAATGAATGGAGAACCAGAAGGAGAATTAGGCCAGAATGGATGGGGATTGTGAATGTAATGTTTTTTTTTTCAATGCTACCTTGCATGTTTAAGTTTATATGCTAACAGGAGCTGTTCGTTCTAGTGTAGTTGGTGAACTTTGTGTATGAGTAGTTGGCTAGTCATTCCTAAAGGAAGCTTTATGTAATTATGATGATTAGATGGACTGTCATACACCAACCAGACATTATTCTTAGTAAAACTAGCAAGTCAGAAAGAGTTCAGCTGAATCAGAGGTCTTGATATGTTTTTTAAAGTTGAAGTAGTTTTCATTTGACTTTAACGCAACACTCATTGAGTGAGAAGCTGAGAAAATGGCCAAAGGAAAAAAAAAACTAATAAAAAAAAATGCACGGATGTTATGAATGCATGCATGTGCTTTCCCATGACTATACTTTTTCTAGTTATTATTGTGTTATTACTGAAAAATAAAAAAGTGAGCTCTGGAAAGGCACTTTTCAAGTTAAACCTTTTCATTTTAATTTTGTTATGATATTTTGCAGTACTCACAATATATATTATAATATTACATAACATGCATAATATAATTATATTATAATATAATAATAATAAATATCATAATATTATAATTTTTATACTTGATATGGCTATATACATTGGCATTTCAGTATATATATATTTGTGTGTGTGTGTCAGTGGTGGTTGTGGTACCAATGAATTTAGCAAATTAAACACTAAAACTTTCTTAGGAAGTCAACATGCCAAATGTTTTGGTTTTTATAAATTATTTATTTATTTACCTTTTTTTTTTTTATAAAATCTATCTCCTCTAAAGTACCATGCTATACAAATCTATTTTAATTTTATATATAAAAAAGTTATTTTTTGCAGCATCACGGATAAATTGAGCAACCTAGAATGTGTATACCAACTACATTTTAAGCAAGTTTTATAAAAACAAAACATTTATTTTAATATTATAATATATTAGTAATATATATTAGTGACAGCATGGTGAAATTAAGCAACCTAGAAAGTGTTCTTATTAAGTGCTGTGCTATACAAATTAAACATATATATATATATATATATATATATACATATATAAAATGATAAAAATAAAATAATGAAATAATAAAAACATTTACAAACCCACTAGTTGACCACAATAATTGACCAGCTGACCCATTCCTAGTTCTTGGGTATTGTTTTTAGCAGAATATAATTTGCCTGCCGTCAGACCGTTTTTTGTGTGTGTGTGCAATTCTAGAAAATGAAGAAAAGTAAATTGCTCGTCTAGGTTTGTTCGGGGCCCCTCCCGCTCATCAGCCTTCTTTCAGCACACGTATGTTTCCCTGTGATCAAACTTAACCCCTGTGTCCCCTCAGACGACCGCAACAATAGAGCTCCCCACTCACCCCGTGGCCCTGAAAGAGCAGCTGTGTAGTTGCATAGCAGCAAATAGCCATCAAATGCCATCTTTGCTCGGGTTTGACATGGGCTTTCACCCCTTTCTCATGCATTGGACGAAAAAGAAGCTGTAATTAAGACGTTTTTAAAGAAAAAAATGAAAGGGAGGGGGAATGAATCCACCTCTCTTTAACACAATGTGAACAGTCTCTCCGCAGGGAGACTAAAAGATGGCACGTAAGAAGGAAGTACAAACAGTGAGCGCCTGGCTAGATACGGAGCGTTTTCATGAGACTCTCCCGTGACGGAAAGCCAAATAGATGGTTCAGGTCGATAACAGCGTGACAGACTTCCTGGGCGCACCGATAAGCCTCGTGATGGTTATCTTTTAAAGAGGCTTGTCCCATTACCTGTTGATGGCTCCTGGCGTTCGGTACGCTGAGGTGTTTATTCGCGTGGTGGATGGGTCTCAGGAGTTTGAGACGAGTGATTAACGAACGGAGCTTTTCACAACATCTGTGTCAACTGTCCCCAAAGTGAGCGTCTGACTCACATCAGATCTCAAACAGATCTATGATGACTCATGAAATCTTGGTCATTTAATTTCTCTTCTGTTGTTAGTTGATGGTTTTGTTTGTAAGCTCCCTTCCATCCTGGCTGTTGTTTGAGATCAGCGATAAAAGAAGCCGTGACATTTTAAAACGCCAGTTGGCCTTCAGATGTGCGGTTTGAACCTGGCCTCCTATCAGCATGGCACTGTGGTTTCATATTCCGCCCTTGCTTTTGGAGAGGTTCTTCTGCTCATCTTGGATGCCGTTATACACTTTTCATTTCTCCGGCAGCACAAGCTTTGGCAGTAAAGGTTAATAGTCCTTCTCAAGCGTACACAGAGATGTGTATTTTGGTGAGTGGTTAACCCTCGTCTGGCTGGTCCTGCAGAACTGTGCACCTGTTCGTGGTGGAAAAAGGTTCCAAAGGTTCTGCCTGATGCTGTTGGAGGACCTTTTAAAATATCCATGTAGTGCCCTAGTTCTCCAAAAGCATTATATGGAACTTAAAAAGGCTCAATTTTCATCATGTTGTGTACCATAGAAGAAGATTTGGTAATGTCAAAGATGAACCATTTAAATGTCCACGTCATTTAAGAACAATTTAGAATTCCATATGATGTCATAGAAGAGCATTTTTAAATTCCTTATGATGTCATAGGAGAACTTTTTCAATCTCCATGTGAACTGTTTATATTTCCACATTATGCAATAAGCAATTGTTCCATATGATGTCATAGAAGAGCATTTTTAGATGTATTTCTGTATGATGCCATATAGAACATTAGGTTCCATATCATGGAATAACAATTTAAATATATATCATGGAAGAACAATTTAAAATTCCATTCCATATGATGTCATAGGAGAACATTTTAACATTTAAACTAGAGAACATAAAGAACTATTTAAATTTCCATGTCAGTAAGAACATTTACATGGTAAGAATAAGTTCCATATGAGTCTTTTTTTCCTATGAAATCATAGAACAATTTCCATATTATCCCATAAGAAAATGTTTTTCAGATCCAGTGTCTGTGTCATAGAGAACATGTATGATTTTGAAGAAAAAAACAGTTCATACACCAACCTATAATTTAACATCAAAAACAAATCTCCAAAGAAGCTTATAGTCACATCAAGAACCCTTCAGAGGGAAAATGGTTCTTGAAAAGAGATGCGTTGGTGCCGCTGAGGAGCCTTCATTCTGAGAGCGCATCTCTAGGTCTTCAAGATGCATCGGAGCATTTGGAAACAGGAATGCTGAAGTTATCCATAAACTCAAACTCTATTGTAAACCGCAAAGCCCCCCTCCTCCCCACCTCCGAGTCCCCAAGTGCTCATGTTATAAAAATGATAAAGCTGCCGTACCTGTAATTTAAAAACAGATGGTTTCATCTTTTGAATATTTATAACAATCAAAACAATTTCTGCGTTATGTAGCCCAGGGCTATTAAGGTGTTAAGTGTGGGGTTTAATGAAAAAGAATCTCACTTTTTTGAAGTGGAATGTATTAAAATAGACGAAGAAAAAAGCAGAGGAGATGAATAGGAAGCGTGCTGTTAGGGCAGCGAGGAGACGTGAACTCGTTGTGTGGTCTCAACATGCAACTCCGGCTGTGAAAACAGATTGCGAATATGAGTTGCATTCATATAGGGCAGAAATCCCCAAAGCATCATCTGCTTTGCTGTCTGCCTCACAGAGCCTCCTGGATGCATCCGCTTTCAAACTCTGTGGCATTTGTTAAAGGGACATGTATTTTTTTAAGTTGATATTACTGCAGAAAAAATTGTGCATGAATCGCATTGCATATGTTTTTTTGGATCAAGATATGACACTGTGATACATATAATGCTGAGTTGTGCGTAGTACAGGCTTTCTTGACAGACTTTGTTATTGTACTGTGAGTAAACATACATTTTAAAAAGCGCATGCAATTTTGTCTTGCAGAGTATGATTTCTTCAATTGTTAACAGCACTTACTATGCAAATGTGTCTGCGGCGAAGTGTCATGAATTTGGACGCTGGTATAAACATTTCAAGAAGACAAAAGACATGATAGGTAAGAAGAACGCTAAATGAAAATTAAGTATAATCACATCTATGTAAAGAAAGAGATCTTTCTGTCTGTCTGTCTGTCTGTCTGTCTGTCTGTCTGTCTGTCTATCTATCTATCTATCTATCTATCTATCTATTTGTCTATCTGTCTGTAGTTCCCTATCTGTCTATCTGACTGTCTCTGTGTCTGTCTGACTGTCTCTCTATCTATCTATCTATCTGTCTATTGCTCCCTATCTGTCTATCTGGCTGTCTCTCTCTGTCTCTCTCTGTCTCTCTGTCTGTATCTGCCTGTCTATCTTATCGATCGATCTGTCTGTCTGTCTTTCTGTCTATATGTGTACATCTGTCTCTCTGTCTATGTCTCTGTCTACCTATATTTGCTTCACTGACTATTCATTTGACTATTTAACTCTCTGTTGATCAATCTGTCTGTCCATTCTATTTCTGTGTATCTATTGACTTTTTGTTTGCCTGTCTGTCTGTCTGTCTCTTTATATGTCTGTGTATATCTGCCTGACTGTTTATCTAGTCCTTTCCTTGTAAACTTATTTTTAATATGCCTCATTTGTTTATTCTTTAGATTGAGTTAAAATGCAAATCTACCAAAACCTGTCAAATATAGATCTACTGGCAAAAAGCCTTATTGAATTAAATTCCGTCTCTGCCATGCACATAATAATCAACAGCACTGTGATTTTTAGCTTTTCAAGTGTTCAAACACGCACCTGTAAGTCAGTCAATCAGGTTGTTATGCTGCAGCTCTTGACATCTGCCTCTTGTTTCCTGTTCACACGTTCACTTTTACCCCCACTAACACTCTCTCTTTCTCTCTCCACACCTGTGAATGCGTGTGTTGCGTGTTTGTGTGTTCGTCTGCGCAGTCGTGCGCCAGCCCTCCCAGCTGGAGGGCTACCTGGGGACGTGTGTCCTCCATGACAGTCCACGTGCCACCACGTTAGGTAGGTCACGTGACGCACCGCAACCCTCCCCTCCTTATTATTCACGAGCGAATATGCTCACATTCCGACGGCGGCAACACCGTAACTTTGTGTTAAAAACTCACGGCAGGCCGAGAGCCGCGTGAGCGAGACGATAAGCGTCAGATGACGCAGTCTGCCATGATAAAAACATACACACAGTGTACAAAACCAACAAACAATTTGGTCTTTTCTCATGACACTAAATGCCTGCCAAGTCAAATCAAATTTGTTTGTATAGCACCTTTTACAATACACATTGTTCAAAGCAGCTTTACAGATAATCATATTAATGTTTATAATATCTTAATGGCTTCATGCTTTATAGTCTCACTATAGCAGATTAGAGCAGGGCGATAATATAGTTTAAATTTTGGAATGATATAAGCAGTTGAGACTTGCATTGACATTTGACATACATCTGCTATTTTTATAAATATATGTATATATGTAAATATACATATACATACATATATATATTATATATATATATATATATATATATATATATATATATATATATATATATATATATATATATATATATATATAGATGGGCAATAATATAGTTAATTTTGTGATGATAAAAACAATCATACAGCCGAGATTTACTATATATGCAATCTTTTATATAACGCTGCACGATAATCAAACTTTTGAGATTTGTTGTATAGTGATATAACTCTTTAAGTGTCTTTACTGTATGTGTACGGCTGTATAAAATTGCATATGTGTATCTTATATACTTATTTTGCAATTGCAAATTGCCTTATTTTGAAAGGTTCCTTTTTTTTTGGTTTCATTTTGTCCTAATCAAGCAAGTTTCTAGCTACAGTATAAGAAATATATCTGTCCACACTGAATGCAAAAAATGCTTTTCTAAAAATCACAACCAATCAGAACATATTTGATGTTTAATATAAAATTATGCACAGCAGGATTTTAAACCAATGAGATTATTACGGGCGGGGCTTGTAGCTGGGATGTTACAGGGAATCTACTTTTATGCATTTGGCAGATGCTTTCATAAATTTAGTTGTCATCTTGAACTAAATTGATCTGTATAGTTACATTGCTTCATAACTGAAATTGAAGAATTTTACATTATTAAAGAATCCATAGTTCACCCAAAAATGAAAACTGTCATCATTTACTCACCCTCATGAGTTTCATTCTTCTGTTGAACACAAAAGAAAACATTCTGTAGAATGTTGGTAACCAAACAGTTGCTGGTAGCCATTGACTTCCACAGTATTTTTTTCCTACTATGGAAGTCAATGGCTACTAGTAACTGTTTGGTTACTAATATTATTCAAAATATCATCTTTTGTGCTCAACAGAAAAATACAACATGAGGGTGAGTAAATGATGATTTTTTTTCGGGTGAACTGTCCCTGTTTATTGCTGTGATGCTGTTTTGAAACAGTGTGTACTGTATAAATAAATAAATTTGACTTGACTTTTCTCCAAAAAGCCACTTAAATTGCATTCAGGTTATACATTTAATCAGTTCATGCATTTCCCGGGAATCGAACCCATGACCTTGGCATTGCATTATTGTCTAAACAGCAGGAATGCAAAGCTATGGCGTAGTTATGCCAAATATTATGGGTTTAACTCCCGGAGAACGCTGTGAATGATATAGTGCATGTCTTGAATGCACTCCCTATTGTAACTAGTGCGCAGTGAGTTGCGTTTTACAAGTGGTCAGCGAGAGGCTGGTCTCGCAAGATTTTGTGGAGTGTGGCGAGCCATCTCTAGCGCAGCAGCGCTCCTATTGAAACGCAGCCGGGCTGGAGAGCGAGCGCCCACCGTGCCGTGGGGTTTTACCTCCCTCCCCTCAGCCCACATTCTCTCTCCCATTGTGCTCCTAATCCCAGCCTGCTTTGTGGTGAATTCCACAGGAGGGACTCCGGTTCTCTGTCTGTTTTGCCGCCACTGCTGCTGCAAACGGGGCCTGCGAACGCTTTCTTCCAACCTTTTCAATTTGCATGGAAAAGCGTGTGCCCCCCAGCAGTTTTCAACACCAAAAAGACAACTGAGAGGCACACCGTAACATCCGAGCACAGGAATGAGGGGGATTATGGGAGAGCTTTGATTATTACCCAATTTTTTTGTTTGTTTTTTTCTTTCCCTCTGACTTTCTGCTGATATTGAAAAGAACAGCCGCGGCTTTGTGCTCGCTGTCAGTTAAGACACATGTTTGCGTCCTTGTGCTTATTGTGCGTATCTCTGGAGAGTTTCCATGCTCTTAATCTGGTTTTTATCTTCTTGTTGAAATATTTATATTTTGATGATTTGCCATAATGCTTTTTTTGCGCTCCATAAAATCCGTAAGATTGTGATGGAGATGTGAAGCGGGCGTGCTAGTAGGTGATGGGCATTGTATTTCTCTCTTTTTTTTAAGTAATATCTTTCAACTGAATACCTGTTTCAAGAAAGCACAACGCTTTAGTCCTTTAAAGAATTGGTTTGCTATATTCACTCACCTTTACATTGTTCCAAATCCATATGCTGTTATTTGTTCCGTGCAACACAAAAAGAGAAATTTTAATAAATCTTCATCCAGCTCTATATGATATTCATCTGTCAAGAAGCTGTGAAATGGACAATAAAGCACACTAAAGGTAGTCCATCTTTCAGAAAAGTGACAGATAATGGGTTTAGAATTATTTCATACATTCATAAACACTTTTTAATTTTCAGATTTTCAAGGCTGTTAGCCACTAAACACTAAACTTATCGATTTAAAAGAATCAAAATCATTTATAGCCTCAAATGGCATCAAATAGTTGCCATATTTCCAATCTGCGCAGTCTGACCTGTTTTAAAGGCCGTGCTCTGGGCTTCCAGCGCAACATGGTTATATTTAGACTTTCCCAAAATTTCATATTAGCCAGCTTGTGTACCTTGTTTTAGAATTAAGAGTATAAAGGATGATTCAAGTGTATGGCTCTCTGGCTCGGTCCATGTGAAGACGTCCTGCTCACTGCTTTAGCAGAGCGCTCACACTGACTTGTTGTTATTGCTCACATGATTTGGCCATGGACATTATAAACTAATTTCTGGTGCTGCCAATTTATGCAGCTACAGGTCACACACTGTGCCCCATTATATTAGAGAGGTTGTACTGGGTTACTGTAGTAATGGCAGGCTGGAACGGGCTTGATTATGTTTTTTAGCTTAAAGCTTTTGCTTTTTGACTTCAGCTCATGTCCAACTTGTTATGAAAGTGTTTGGTATTTGATATCGATGTGTTTTGGGATGACTTCCGTTCATCATAGAGTAGTGACAAGGCAATTAATTGCTCATGTAGAGAATATTAACATGCTCATTTGTCCAGATAAGTGTATATTTTTATATATTTTTTATATTACTTTATATAAAATATTTATTTGCTTATTTCTTTTTTAATTCAGTTCTAAATTTTATTACGTGTTAGTAATGGAATGTTAGTATACGAATGTAACCACTGTCACTTCATCTTAAAGTCAGTGTAAACAGGAAAGATAAAAATCAGATTTCTTTCAAAACATCTCTCCGCATTAGACTTAATAGACCTACCACTGTCTATTTTGTTGTTATACTGTATGAATCCAACAACACAATATTGACAAGAAAAAGAGAAAAGCACTCACCGTGTTCTCTATTAATGACTGTTTACATGAATAATTACTTGAAACAATATTTACTTAATTGAGAAATGCTTGCACTACATGCCACTAATTTAATTTGTTCATATTTGTATTAATGTTTCACTTTTTTAATGAAGAAGTGGATTCAGTAGCGTATTAGATGCTGTGGTATTGTAATTAGTATCTAAAATCATGAAATACCACAGATTTTGTGATCAATTAATTATTTTAACTATTTATATAAATATTTTATATATATATATATATATATATATATATATATATATATATATATATATATATATATATATATATATATATATATATATATAAAATTAGATTTTTGTTTAAAAAACATCTTTTGAAAGCCGAGTTCTTTTTTTAGACTAACATCATCAGCGGCTTTTATTGAGGCAAGGCAAGACAAACCCTGTTTATTAACATGCTTCATCTTCTTTGTGTGAACCTATAGCTGAGATGGACAGTCTGTCTGATCTTTCTCCACCCGGAACCAACCACCTCAGCTTCAGTCAGCAGCCCATCCCGGGCAGCACAGCCGAGCAGTCCCCGTCCCCGGTGCCCCTGTCCCACAGCAGTCAGGCCCCCAGCCGTGCCCAGCTCCCCGGCCTGCACCCCGGCCTGGTGTCCACCCCCATCAGCCCTCAGCTGGTGAATCAGCAGATCGTCATGGCTCAGATCCTTAACCAGCAGTACGCCGTCAACCGTCTCCTGGCCCAGCAGTCCCTGAGCCAGCAGTACCTCAACCACCCACCAGTCAGCCGCGCGCTCAACAAACCACTGGACGCGCAGGTGTCCACCAACGCCGAGGTCTCATCGGAGATCTACCAGTGGGTCAGAGATGAGCTGAAGAGGGCGGGAATCTCCCAGGCCGTGTTCGCCCGTGTGGCCTTCAACAGGACGCAGGTACAAATATTTGGATTATAATATATCATATAATGGAAGTTAAAGTGCCTTTTGAGATAAAAGATAAGCATACTAAATGGGGTGAAGATTATCACAAAATAGCTGCCTAGATATTAATTTGATGCTTTTCTTTAGTTATTTATTTATATGTTTAGTTATAAAAATTGTCAAATAATTGAGGTTGGTAAGTTTATTTTTTCTATGTACAAGTCTTATACATAGGAAGCAGTTTAGAGTGTCAGTGTGTACTTGCGATGCTAAAGGTTTGCGGCATCATGCTGATTTCTAAGATATCATCTCTTGGACAATCCCATAATGCACTGCAATAAGCAGAGTAGAATATATTAATCCAAAATGCTGGACAGAAGTCTTAAATACTGGGAAATATTGATAAAGAAATAGTCCACTCTAGTCTGAAATAAGAAGAACTGATTGCAGTAATTAGTTTTTCTGTAATGTAAATATTTGGGGGTTTTATTGGAATTTTCACCAGATTGTTTTCTAGATTATTACTAGCATCTTTCAAGAATGATTTACTCTGAAGATTTTTGAGTGAAAACCGACCTGAACAATTTTGAAAAAACGTGTGGATATGCATTTTAAGAACCAAATCAAATGTCTTTCAGTAAGCGTATAGTTAAAGAGTTAAAACAAAGGGCCCTATCTTACACCCTGCGCAATACGGCACAAGTGTTTTTACTAGTTTCAGACCAACGCAGTTCTCATTTTTTCCATCCTGCGCCACGTTGTTTAAATAGCAAATGCATTTGCGACCATTTGGTCGCCCATGGGCATGCTTGTCTAAAAAAGAAGTGTGTTCAGGTGCATTGTTGGCGTGTTGCTATTTTAAGGGACTGAAAATAGACTGCGCCATAGACCAACTTAAACCTGGTCTATAGTCTGGCGCAATATTTTTTCTTTGTTATTTAAAGAGTGTGTTAGTAATATGCGCCTATAGGTGGGTGCACAACGCGCGTACACATTGCTTATTACACACACAGAAGCACACAAACATTTTTAAAAATGAAAACCCACCATTAAAAGCGAAACCCACCATGGCGGGAGCACAACTGCCTTTTAAAGGGGTGGGAGATGAGACTGATTGGTTTATTGCATGTTACGCCCAAAAAACAACCATTACTCATTAAGAGAACAGGGACAACTCGTTTAGACCATGAGCTATGCGTGCCGACCGTTTTCCTGTCGTTAAACTAGCAAAAGTGGATTCGGACACGCCCTGAGTGCACCTGCGCCGTGCGCTTTAGACCATGCACTTAGATTGTTAAAATAGGGCCCATAGTCTTTAAACTTAAGTTATCATAGGCCATATTCCTACTGTTTATTACAATAAAAAATAATATTTATTTTTACTGTAATTTATTTAATAAAAACTTATTTGTATAAAAAAAAAGTATTTTTATTTGTATTATTTTCTAAATAAAATTAGTATTTAATGAAAATAATTATATAATAAATAAAATAATATTTTTACACTACAACAACACTATTATTTACATGTTGTTGTTTTTTTTAGCTTTTATTTTGGCAGAAAGGGAGCCCTTAAAGCTGCTACTTTGTTGGCATCCAGTTGATAAACGATTTTCATTACAAATCTAGTAAATGGGTGGTGCTGGCAAGTTCTAAGAGACCCAAGCTCACAGCACTTGCAGAAGTATAGCATTTACTGTGAAAACACCAGATAACCAGCTGCACGCGTGTAAATGAACACAGTGCTGCGCTTCGCTCTGAAACACGTAGCACATATTTATTTAAAGTGATTTTATTTTGATGTTTGGTGCCTCCCAAGCATGTACTGTAGAGTGATCCAGATCTGTGTTTTATATCAGTTAGGATACTGTCAGCTGTCTATGTAGGCTGTGTCCAGTAAGGCAGCTTGCTAGGTTTTGGAGCAGAGCCATTAAGAATATTGTTTTTGTAGATTATTTTGTTGATGATTATAAATGCTGAATCATATCCCCAGCTCCGCCCCAGCCCCATACATCAGCTGTGACATGTTCATGTGAAGCTTGCCACTACACGCTCTGTACATCATTAAAATTCAACCATGCCTTGCTAATATAGTGACAACAGAACACTCACAGTTAGATGCTTTATCTGCTTTTATTTAGGGATCAACACAATGAACCCAATCGTCCAGTAAATGTCAGGACAAAGAGCGAGTGAGCACTTTTAGCACAGATATTGCATCTCATTCTTCAATCAAAAACGTCCTGGCAGGAGTAACTGATCACTGACTCCCGTCTTTGAGTTCACACACCCATGGCTTTGACCTTGTTTTTCGTCACTGCACACAATCTGTTGTCAGCGCTGAGCTGGGACAGGACACTTATTAGCGGTGTGAGCTAAGGCAGACATCACTATTATTATTGCTCATTCAAACTATTACATTTTCCAACCAAAAACTCATTTCTCACTGCTTGTCCTGTGTTATTGTGCATGAGTGATACCACAAATTGTGCACATTTGATTGAGGTGTGCACATTTCTTCACTCAAGAGGCAAAATACACTTTTGAAAGTATTTGAGAATTCACTATAAATTATTTGAAAACTGATGCTAGGCAAAATGACCACAGATTATTGCCTGATGAGTCTACTGCTACTAGTGGAAATCATCAGGGATAATTTATTAATATCTGGTTCATGATAGGTTAATATAACAATGCTTTTCTTGTTTAGTTATTTTTTTAGTTATTAAAAATTGTCAAACAATTAGGTCAGATTTTTTTTTTTTTAAAGATGTCTCTAATATTCACCAAGACGGCATTTATTTAAGCAAAAATACTGTAAAAACATTTATATTGTGAAATTACAATTTAAAATAACTGTTTTCTATTTATGCATTTATTCTTTAATGAATAGAAAGTTAAAAGCAGTGCTTATTTGAAATATAATTTTTTTGTAACAATGTAAATGCGTTTACTGTGACTTTTGATCAATTTATTGCGAAATAAAATTATTAATTTCTTTCAAAAGAAAATCTTATTGGCCCCAAACTACGATTTTAACTCAGTTTGAGTTTGGATTTTTGTCAAAAAAAAAAAAAAAAACGAGTGTCACTGTTGCTTTGGAAAAAAGCGTCTGCTAAATACATAAATATAAATATAACTAAAATGTAAAATTAAAACAGAGAAATATTACAAAAAAAAACATCTGCATAAAAATTATAATAGTTTATAAGTGATTAAAATTACATAGGTGGAAAAAAGTTTTGGCAGTGAATTTAAAATAATGTAAAATATCAAAATACTCTGTCCCTGTATCAATACATGAAAGCACTCAAACACTCTAGCAAATACTGGGAAAGTTGTCAGACAAACTCAGAATTGTGTTTTTTTTTTTTTTTACTAGTTGTTATTAGTACAGTCCCGCCTAGACAACTGTCTGCCATCATCAGGTGAGACAAAGAGAGACGTACCTGGCCGTGTGCCAGCGGCGGGGGGTGGGGGCTGGCTCTGCCGCGGACGCATGAGCGACTGTTGCTGGAGACAGCGGGAACATAATGTCTTGCGACGTTCTGCATAAAACCCCCGCTTGGCAGGAAGTGACTTTGATGTTGTGTTAGAGCGATAGGAATCTATAGGAATCAGGGGCCACGTCATGACAGGCATGTTTGCACAAATTGGCATTTAGTTGCGCTGGGAAGAATTTAAAACCTACAATTTTTTTGTTTCCACAGAACCCTTGAATATTTATTGTGCATTCATCCCCACACGTGAATGATGGCTGCTTGTGATGGCATGCCGTCAAAACGTTTGTGGGTTTGGTGGCCCATTTTTAGACTTTATTATGCAAAGTGCATCACCCTTGATGGTGTTTGATAGTATTTGACTGAAAGAGTAAATGACTAATCCTAGCTTAGCAAACGTTGCCGTCTACCAGATTCTCAGGCTAGCTTTTTCTCTTTTCTAACGTACACTACTGATCAAAGATTTTGGTCTGTAATATTTTCTTTGTGGTTTTGAAAGTTAGATTTATTTTTTATCAAAAAAAAAAGAAAAAAATTGTAATGCAAAGTAGAATTTTCTTCATGATTACTCCAGTCTTCATTGTCACATGATCCTTCAGAAATCATGAAAATATGCTGACTTGCTGCTTTAAGAAAACATTTCTGATTATTAATAGTAAAAACTATTATGCTGTTTATTTTCTCTTTTTTGTTTTTTGTACGTTTTTGTAAAAAAAAAACATGTAATATTACAAATTGCTTTTACTGTCACTTTTGATCAATTTAATGCATCCTCACTGAATATAAGTATTAAATTCTATTGAGCATTATTATATTCATCTATTGATGAAAGTGTTGTAGAAACATTAGGAACATCAGATTTTCCTTTTTTTCAGTGGCTTTAAGAAGCGTTTCTGATTTCACCACAAATAATGTTTTAATGACATTGCGGTATAATTGATTTTCTTTTTAAAGAAAGGCTTTGAAATGTTATAATATTCATTATATTATTAGCACTACATGCGCATATTTTACTAAAAGCACAGAAATATACAGTTAATTCCTATGGGATATTCAGGTGGGCGGAGCTTATCAACGGGTCAATTGCTTTGTCACAGATGGAGTGGAGAGAATGTTTTAATTGTTGCACTTGTACTGATTGCTCTTTGCTAAGAGGACGATGCATGTATTTCTGTGTCTCTCACAGGGACTTCTGTCTGAGATTCTCAGAAAAGAGGAAGACCCCAAAACAGCGTCTCAGTCACTCCTGGTCAACCTGCGAGCCATGCAGAACTTCCTGCAGTTACCGGAAGCGGAGCGTGATCGCATCTACCAGGACGAGAGGGAGCGCAGCTTGACCGCGGCCTCTGCTATGGGCCCTGCGCCCCTCATCAGCACCCCTCCCACACGCCCTGTACAGGTAACACGCTCACAATCACATATCACAAATATGTGTTGTAGGGTTGCATCCCTTGATGCAAGGCAAAAACTAGTTTTTTTTTGTTCTTGTTTTCCAATTGAAATATCTATGCATCCTTAAAAATGAAATCAGTTTATTTGGATAAATGTTACTTATCAAAAACAGAGAGAATATATCATGAATTAGGTTCATTTTTCTTACTCCATTGGCAAATTATTTTTTTCTTGCTTTATGCATAAATCAAACAGATTTAAATGGGTTCTGTCTTGTTTATTTATAATTTTATAAAAATGAAAAAAAAACAGACTGTATCTTGAGTTAGATTAATTTTTCTTACTCTCTTTGAATGTTTATGTTTTATGCTTAAATCTTAAATAAGATGTCTCTCTTAGTAATATCTTGAACTCAAAACTAATAAAAAATGACATAACAAAACTTAAAATAAAACTGAAAACATAAATTATGAAAATAAAGTTGTATTACTCTGTTACTTGATTTATGCATAAATCTAACAGATTTAAATTGATTCTGTCTTATTTTTATAAAACTTTTTTTAGAAATAAAAGTGACAGACACAAAAAAAATCTACAATTTAAACTCCAATTAAAACAGAAAATATAAAAATAATGTCTCATTTAATATATAAAAATGTAAAATATACAAAATATAAGTGTAAGATACATCCTTAAAGACATTTATTGGGATACATTTTACTAATCAAAGACAGAGAGAATATATCTTGAATTGAGCTGAATTTTCCTTACTCTGTGAGCAAATGTTTATTTTTTTTCTAGCTTTATGCATCAGTCTGACAGACTTAAATAGGATCTCTCTTATTTCTGTCTTGTTTATATTTGTCAATTTTTCTTCTCAAGAAAATGCATGTTGATTTAAGGATGTTTATTTTTACTGGAAGGCAAAGCAAAAATACTGATTACATTTTTTTTTTTTTTGGGAATAACTTGCACTGATAATTTATTCACAGTAAGACCACAAACATGCAAATAAAAGTAAATGGGGTCATGTTGAATTTAAATAGATTCTGTATTCTCACTTATGTAAATGTAGGTGGAATTGAACACTCAGACTCAGTTTCAGCACAAATATTTAGCATGCTCTCACTCACTAACATAATGAGTGATTAGCTAAGGTATGTATTCCATCAGTCATCGTCAGAGTATTTGCTTTGCACACACTGGAATTGAATGTGTAAATTCTTGAGGAGGCAGGAAAAATGACTTCATTTTAATATGAGAATTTCTCACAGCAGCTTTACTCACTAGAGAAGAGTTTAAGATTGTACTAACAATGGAAGACTGGGGAAACCTGTTTGGTAAAGGCCATTATTTTTGCAGTTGTGTTTGGTGTGGCCAGTGGCCCAGAAATGATGCACTGTGGCTTTAAATGGCAGTGCATTATAGTAATGTGCTGGTCAGGAGCTCACACATGATGGTTTATACAAACACACAACCACAAGGACACCATTACAACCCCACAGCTTGAACTCGTGTTTACAAATCATGACTGACATGCAGTCAGGTACAGATGCATTGATACAGAGGTACATTTTATTTCTGTTTTCAGGCACTAGTCAATTTTGAGATTTGTTTATTTGTCTATTTTGTTTGTTAAAAGAAAACATACAAACTATACATTTTAAATGTTTTTATTTATTACATTTAAACTATTTGTGGCTGTAAATTTTAATGACAGTACATGTCTTTAAAGGCTGTTTTCTCAAAATGAGCCAGAAATCTCCACTTAACAATTATACAAAAAACTTGACAATTATATTCTTATTTATATTTCTAGGCATAAAATATACACATATAAAACTTTATGCTTAGAAACATGGTGAATTTAAAAAAAAAAAAATTATTTGGCTGTCGCCAATATTTTTTGGGCTGACTTAAATATCCAAAATCCCATCTGCATAAATCTATAACTATAATGTCTCCTTTAATGTCAACAGATTAAAACAATTTTGAAACTGGCTTTATCCAATGTTCAGATTTCTGTTCTGTAGTCTTAATGCATATTAGATTATATAATGCCTCTTTTGCATATTTACATTTAAGAAAACTTGTAATACAAACCTGTGAATGGTTTGTTATTAATAGTCGTTTTAGCAGCAGCTTGAAATATTACATTTATGCATTGTAAATGTTATGCATTTAGCAAGTGCTTTTATTCAAATATTAAATGCACCACCGTTATTATTAAAATTCTGTACAGTTATTGCCGATAACCAATGCAAAAGTGTCGGTACATCAATGCATCTGTACTTTGAAGGAAACGTTTAGTGCAGGAAAGATCTCAGGAAGCGTTTCTTTCACTCCGAACTCTTCAAGCAGGGCCGGAAAGGTATGCAGAGCCTCCTTCAAACGCAGTTGAGTGTATCTTAGTGGATCGGACACAAAGCCTTCCTGTGTGTGATGGACTGAGGAGTCTCTTTTATACAGGAGAAAAACTCCCTCACACACACAGAATGTGTAAAGACCGAAATGTCATCAGTGTTCACTCAAGTGTGCACGCATTTGTGTGTGTGCTTGCGTGCATCATGTCCTAGTGTGTGTGTGTGTGTGTGCAAACCAGATGCTGCTTTCCTGTTCAGATCCCATTATCAGATGGTTCTGTAACCTGATTATTCAGCAACTGCGCCTAATTCGTCAGTCTCGTACAGAGCTCGGCAAAAGTCTCTATTATCTGATGATATTTGTATAAATTGGTGAAATTTTTAATCAAAGGGCATATCGATGCACTGTTTGACACATATGACTGTGTCCCAAAACATAGTGTGCTTCCTTGCTGCCTATCTAACTGAAATGGAGCCTCATTAGTAACTGTTTTGGAACATTCTACTTATGCAGCAGAAAGCATATATATATAATATTATTACAAATACTTTTTGCGTTTATATGTATGTTTACATTAACTTTGTTGTCTTTGAACACTGAACATACCATAATGATAGATAGATAAACGAAGATAATGCTTTGTCTGTCATTGGCCTTTTTGCATAAAAATAAATGTGATAAAGCAGGTTCAGGGAGGGGGAAGTCTTTGGATGCATAGCAGCTTGATGCTGACAGAAATGAGTGAGATGTTCTCAGGATATTTTCTGCTGTAAATCAGCAGGGTGGCACGTCTTACAGCGCTGCAAGGCTTTTATGACGCCCATAAAAACAGATGCGAAGGTATGTTTCCCACATACGTTAATGGATCGTCAGACAGTGTGTGCAAGTTTGTGCACGCTCATCCCTTTATAATTAGATACGGTCACAAAATAACTCAGCCTAGACACTGATGCTTCACATGTAAATGACTGCTGTAGGTGCCACTGACAGCCTCTTCAACGCTCCTGCCGTGGCAGTTTGGAGCCCCTTCATGTTATAAAAAAAAAGTTATAGCCATGTTTGCAAGTCGTTTTGCTGCAGAAATAGAATAGAAATCTGATCATGTGTTACTATTAGTATTCTGATCAGATCTGATTTAAGTGTTATTTTAACCAGTTGTTTTACATATTTGTGTGTGTTCACAGCCCAGAAGAGAGGAGTGTAACAATGTGAGACCAGAAGACTGGAATCCCAGAATTCCAGTGGGCATCTCTCCTGTGAGTGCACATATGGTACATTGTTTATGCAGAAGTTGATGCATGATTTTGTCCTTGATTATATACCTATGTACATATAAATTATTTTTAAATGATCTAAAATAATAATAAAATAAATGAGAATGCATAATAATAGTAATCATAATATTTTTATTGTGTAACTTTTTAAATATTAAAAAAATATATATAGTTGTTGTTTTATTATTATTATTTCATATATATGTTGTTCAGAAGTTTTTGAATGAAGTCTGTTCTGCTCACTAAGGCTGCTTTTATTTGCTAAAAATAAATATTAAAAATAACTTTTAGATTTTAATATATTTTCAAATTAATTTATTTCTGTGATGCAAAGCTGCATTTTCAGCATCATTACTCCAGTCTTCAGTGTCACATGATCCTTCAGAAATCATTCTAATATTCTTATCAATGTTGAAAACAGTTTGGGTTGCTTCATATTTTTATGGGAACTGCTATAAATGTTTTGGGGGGGATTCTTTGATGAGTCATTGAAGCATTTATTTGAAATGGAAATCTTTTGTGACTAAATATAGGTCTTTACTTTCACTTTTGATCATTTTAATGCATCCTTGCTTAAAAAAAACGTATTCATGTCTTTCATTCATTCATAAATTAATAAATCTATCTTACTGCCTCCAAACTTCCAAACAATAGTATATGAACTAATATATACATATATATATATATATATATATATATATATATATATATATAATATATATATATATATATATATATATATATATATATATATATATGTATATATATATATATATAATATATATATATATATATATATATATATATATATATATATATATATATATATATACATATATTTATTTATTTATTATTTTTTTTTTTTTACCATTTTATTTGACTGGTGCATTAAAAATGTAAACAGTATATCCATCTGCCTAACTTTTTTCTTGTTCTTTGCACAGGTGAAGCCCAGCCCTCTGTCCTCAGAGTGGAATGGGAAATCAGAGAACTGTGTGTTAAACATCAACTCCTCCATCTACGACGAGATCCAGCAGGAGATGAAGAGGGCCAAAGTGTCCCAGGCCATGTTCGCCAAGGTCGCCGCCTCAAAGAGCCAGGTACGGCCCGCTTCAACTTTGACTTTCACTAGCCTGTCACGCTCAAAGCGCTCGTCCGGTTGACAAAACATTGTCAAACTTTTCTGTGTACAGCTTACAGAAAGCTTAGATAGCGAGATAAAAGCGTAAAAGGAGAGCTTTGTTAAGCCTCGCAGGTAGCGCAGCGCCGTAATGACTTGCGCCACTTTATTGTGGGTTTGTGAACAGCAGACAGTGTTGCAACATAAAACAAATGTGTTTATATAATTCAGCTGTGCAACGACCACACCATTATCTCACATAGCGAACAGCCTTCTGCTGAATACAGGCCTCTGTGAGAGACATTACCGTCTGTTTTAGCCTATTAAAACTAATTAAAGAAACGCAAGGCGAGCCCCATTATTAAAGGTTTCACATATCTATGTGCACACTTAAAGATTTTCACAATTACATCTGATGGGGGGGAAAACGCGAATAAAAGCCCTAAATTATCTAGAAATATCAGCAGGTTTTTGCTGATTGCACTGATTACGGTGCCAGATACTTTTGTTTTTTCAAATTATTGTTTTTTGATGAAAAAACTGTTGTTTTTGTCGAAGGGAGTTCAAAGCCGAGAAGGGTGGAGGAGAGAAAAGACAAACCAGGGCATTTATTCGTGTAAGATTCTCGTATAAAATGACGGTTTGAGAGAAAAGAGCCCCCTCTCTGCCTGAGCCTGTGTGCTCCATTCATGGCTGGTGTGAATGTGAATTGAGCAGCAGATAAGAACTGTGCTAATTACGCAGCTGAAAAAGGGGCCTGGGAGAGCACTTATCTCCGGCTCCATCTCGTAATGTGCGCTCCCCGGGCAGCTGGTACCCCCTCCTTCCCGTTTCCAGCCCCCTCCGCGGGGCCCACAGGGGCCGCCGGCTGAATGTCCGGCCGGTGCCGAGCGCCTGGCGGAGCTGGTGCCGGCGCAGAGCGATCGTCGTTACGAAACGGCCGCTGCGGTGTCGTAATTAGCGGTGGGGAAACTCTTTTCCAATTGAGGCGTGACGATTGAAGAATCATTGAGGGAAGTCGACTGGTATCGGCTGTGATTACTGTACGTTTTCACTGTGATCGGTCAGTTTGGTCGCATTTTGGGTGCTTATAATGAAGAATAGTAATCATTCTTGTCTGAAAATACACATTTAGTCATTTTACAGGCTACATTTCTGATTATCATCAATGTTGAAAACCGTTGTGCTGTTTCATATTTTTGTGGAAAATAAAACCCATTCTTTTAATTCCTTGATGAATAGAAAATTCGAAAGAACGGCATTTATTTGAAATAGAAATTTTTAGAATTTTTGAATAATAATAATAATAATATATATATATATATATATATATATATATATATATAAATATATATAATAGGCAGAAGCAATATATGAATGATGTTCTTAACACTTGTCTTTTTAAAATGTAAAATGGCAAAGAAAAAATTATGAAATGCATTCTGAGTACAATTTATGATTTGTGAACTAAGTAGGATGAAAAACTGTGTGACACTTTACAGTAAGTTCCGGTTAGTTAATGCATTAACTAAAACTCAAAAAGTTTTACTACAACCTGCCAAAATATAAGTTTGGCTTAATTTGAAGAAATTATGACAGAATTGTATTGTACAGTAGAATGTACTTCTAAAAGTAATAACAACAATAATGTAGTTATTAAAACATTATTTGTTAAGGAATATCACACAATCATTGAACATTTTATTTGATTACATTTTTAAAGACCAATTACATTTTAAAAGTTTTATGGATTCATGTGATTATCACCTTTTTTGTTTTATTTGAATTTGTATTAAATCATAAAAGAGAATTCAGAAAAAATAAAATAAATCTGAATTGGAAAAATTTTTGGAAAAAAATTCAATTGAATTTAAAAAAAAAAAGATTTCATAATTTCATTTGATTACATTTAAAATATCAGTTAAATTGTTAAAGTTTTATGCACTCATTTAATTACAACAGTTTTAAATAATAAATAAGTATTAAATCAGATCAAAAATCAAAACCGAAAACACAGAATTTAGAAAAAATAAAACCGATTTCATAATTTCATTTGATTGATAATTGCATTTGGTTTACATGTTAAATGACAATAATATAATATAATATAATAGTAAATAAATAAACAAACAAAACTGAATAGATTTTATATGGCCATAATGTTAGCTTATGTACATTAAATAATATTCACTGATACAACTTTTGATTTTAAGATTAATAAAAGCTTTAAAAGTATTTTTCACAGTTAGTTCAAATATAGTTAACTAATGTTAGCAAATGGACTCTTTTTGCAAAATGTAGCCACAAACTGTGTTTGTGTCTGTCCCTGGCTGAAGGACCTCGGGGTCCTAGACAGCGGGTGGTGGGAGGCGTTTTGCCGTATGGTTATCTTCCGTGGCGTGTCGGATTAATTGGCGCGTCCATCAGTGCAGGAATCCTCGTCCGTAGCGGAGGTAGACTGCAGCAGCACTGGCTGCAGCACACGCTAGAGATCTGGCACAGGCCACGGGTTTGGCTTCCGCAGCCACAGGGCTCCAGGCTCGGCCCAGATCTGCCCTCGACGAGAGCCATGGAGATGGGAGGTGTTGAGGGGGAGGCGCAGCGCTCGTCCCCTGGGCTTTCAAAGCCGTAAACAGTAGTTTGAGGAGGTTAAAGAGAACCGTTGCATGTGTGTGTGAGTGTGTGTACCTGCTTACTCATGTGGCTGTGTGTACGGCTGTGGTGTAAATGAGTGAGTGTGTGCTGTTTATTGGGGGATGGGCACTGGATCGGAGCCATGCCGTCCCCCTCTCTGGGCACACATCCATACAGGACGTGAGTGCCAGGCTTTATCTATTTGGTGGCACTTTCATATTCCGAGTAGCATTTCAATTAATTTCTCCTCCTGCACCACAGAAAAACCACCCTTTCTGCAGCTTGTAAACTGAAAAAGAAACATATAAAATGTTTATTTGTACACTCTCATTGACGTCCAGTGAAGAGTTCATGAAATTGTGACATTTTGGAGGTGAAACCCAAGCTGTTGAGGTTCTTCCCTCCTTCAGTGCAGGATATTTTTGCCTGTCCAATTGTAGGTTTTATTTGAAGTATCATTCATATGGCGCAATTTATGAACTTAAGTTTAAGGTCAACATGAAGTGCTGTTCTCATCAGATTTTCTTACATAATCTAGTGATTTTTTAAAGGAGTTAAGATAAGGTAAGATTTTTTTTCTTCTTTCTGAAAAAAGACTTTTATGCTCACCAAGGCTGCATTCCTTTGCCAAAAATACAGTAAAATCAGTAATATTATGAAATATTATTACAGTTTAAAATAGCTGCTTTCTATTAGAATATGTTTTAAAATATAATTTATTACTGTGATGCAAAGCTGAATTTTCAGCATCATTAGTCCAGTCTTCAGTGTCACATGATCTTTCAGAAATCATTCTAATATTTGCTGTTCAAGAAACATTTCTTCCTATTATTATTATTACCAATGTTGAAATCAGCTTAATATTTTATTGATCAGGATTTATTGATTAATAGAAATATTTGAAATATTTTGTAACATTATAAATGGCTTTACTGTCACTTTTGATTAAATTATTGTGTCATTGCTGAATAAAACTAATAATTATTATTTTAAAATATCTTACTGACTCCAAACTTTGGAATATTAATGTATGTCAAGTAAAATGTTAAATAGATAATTTTTCATTCTAATAATATATTAAAAAAAAAGTAAAAAAATTATTAAGAATTTAATCATAAATTTAATCATGGACATTTCAGAATAGAACCAGGGATATGGAGGAAAAAAAAATAAAGGATGAAATAGAGAACATTTATAGTTTTACAGTTTAATTTAAAGATTAAAAATGATAAATTACATACAAATATAAATATTTTGGAATAACATGCACTGATGAATCATTCACAATAATACCAGGAACATGTAATATTACATAAAAGGGTTCAGTTTTGATTTCATGTTGAGTAGATTTAGAGGTTTGTTCAATTCCCTAATTTTGAATATGAGCAATAGTGAAAGTGACGTATGACTGAGCAAACACCACTAATACAGACATGACAGCGCTGAACTGGCATTCACAGAGCTCTGCTGGGGCTGGGAGAATAGAGAGAAGAAGGGCATTATGGGAGTTGTGCTGACACCCTCTGATGGTGTATACAATCACGGCCCCTGTTGTCAGATGACAAGCCCTTTAGAACCCAGAGCCATTCCCTCAGAGTGACCTGTCTCTCTCTCTGTGTGTGTCTGTATGTCTCTCGCTCACTCCTGGAAGAGGCTGTGGTAATTAGCAGGGCTCTAATGAGACAGAATGTCAGTGATCTGCCGCAGTACAGGGGGGCAGGCGATAGGCCGGTGTGTGTATGAAGGGGGGTAGAGGAGGCTGTGCCATCTGTCACTGAGCGCCTGGCTCGCTGCTCTCTAGGGGGGAACAGTGGGTCGGCAAAAAGTGTGAGAGAGAGATAGATTTAAAAATGTGCAGGATAGACTGTATATCAATACAAACCTGGTGGTTGACCGATATAGTTATATTCCTTTTTGTAAACTAAAAAGAAACACATTTATTCGCTGTTGTTGACATTCAGTGCAGAGTTCAAATCCCTCCTTCAGTGCAGGATATATGTGACCCTGGAGCACAAAACCAGTCATAAGTTACACAGGTATATTTGTGGCAATAGACAACAATACATTGTATGGGTCAAAATTATCGATTTTTCTTTTATGCCAAAAATCAATAGGATATTAAGTAAAGATCATGTTCCATGAAGATATTTTTGTAAATTTCCTACTGCAAATAAATCAAAACTTAACAAAAATAGTTGCATCTCAGCCACATATTGTACTATCCTAACAAACCGTTCATCAACGGAAAGCATATTTATTCTTTTTTTAGATGATGTATAAATCTAAATTTCAAAAAATTGCCGCTTGTGACTGGTTTTGTGGTCCATGGTCACATATCATCTATTTGCAGATAATCAGCTGTTTTGAGGCTGTTTTATTGGTTTATTTAACAGTTTTGGTATGTTGCTACAGTATGTCAGCCTTGCTAGCATAATAAACACAGCATTAGTAAACATTCTAATCATAGCATTTCCTTTTTTTCTTCTTTTTTTTATATATTTTAGGAAATTTGAATTGATTGTTTTTTTTTTTTTGCATTTTTTCCAAAAATTTTAAAACATTTATTTAGTTTCTTTTTATTGTCTCCCATTTCCCAGTTTCCAATTAAATATTTATAAAATATTAGCATTATACACGTACTGTATATATATTATTTTATTTTATATAATTTTTTAAAAGAATTTTACGGAAGCTACATTCATTCTAACATTAACACTTGTAATTAACCACTATACTATCAACCTAGTCTATCATTCACACTAGATAATAACTATGGCCACTTGGCCAGGTAATTTATTAAAATTTTCTGTTTTTAAATATAGTGTAAAATAAGTGTTTTTTAATTTTTATGTTGCTTATTTGCTATAATTAGATTGTATGATGCATTTTATCGTCATCTGCTAACCCGCAGTCTAAAAAAACAGCATCAGTCTTTCTCTTCCAGGAAAACAGACCAGCGATATTGATGACATCACCTTGCACTCAGGGGTGTCATGCAGATTTTTGTCTAGTAAAATTGAGACCTTCCCTCCCCCTGATAACACCTGTGTCTGACTAGCAAGTAGGCTGTGATGTACACTACAGTCTATTGGCTATTCATTTCATCGACTCTGTCTGAGCTGTTCCTGTGGGTGGGGCCTAAATCACATTTATTTGGCCTGTATTTCCAGGGCAGGTCTAGACGCATCGTCTGCAGCCATGTGTCTGCATTTACTTTCATTAAGGCATGAGAACCCAAAGCCGGATGCAAATGAAATTATGCTTCCATATGGAAGTTCGGTCCTCCCTCTTCCCTATAATTTCACAGAGAATATATATTTTTCATTATCGTGCTTCATTTTGAAGAGTTGTTTGTTTACAGTTATGAATTCGCTGCCTCCCAGGGGCGTGTGCGAGGCAGATGGGAGCGGTGGGCCTGTGAGAGCGGAAATAGGGCCATGACTGTTTATTAATTGATTTATTTATTTATCTGGCTGCCTGGTTATTAGGTTGCCTGGGAAACAGCTGCAGTTCCCCTGTATTATTAAAGACACAATATTCGTGAACCAGAGACCCAGATGTCTGGGAAATTAATTCTGCGTATGATTTATCGCAGCACGCGCCTCCAAACGAAGCTTTTTCCTTGTCGTTTAATGCGTTTGTTGACCGTCTTCTGGTTCTCCGGCTTGTTCTCCATCTGTCTGCTCGCTCTCTCTCTCCTCGGCACGCAAGGTAGCGTTAGAGGTGGCCCGGTTTCTCGCGCTCTCCTCTGTCAGACCACACAGGGCTTGTTCTGAGGCCCATTCTCGCTAATCTGATCAGGCAGGCAAATACGCCGGGAAAAGCGGCTTTAATGATCCCCCTAATTACCTCAAGTCAATACCAACTGTATTATTAGACTCCGGGAAAATATTCCATTAGGGTCCCCCCCGTGGGACTCCCCGCACGTAGCGATGTCACGCGCCGTGCGCCCCCATGCTTGTAATTAATTTTATTTACACACGCAGGAATGCACAAGGTCGCACCTGCAGCCCGGAGCCGCCTCGCCCGGCCCCCGACTCGCCCGCTTAATCAGATCTGTCATAATTACCATTCTGCATGCTTCTGACACACGCTGTGAAATATTTCAATTTAACTGCAGCCAGTGGCTGTGGCAGACGCCCACGGCGTATGGATGCGGACCGGACCTGCTCTGCGCTTTCCCTTCTTTGCTCTCTTCCTGCTGGTTTTTTGCAAGTTTTTGGACATTAGTGACCAGATAAATTGGTCCATATCTGTTCATTAGTTCCATTATTGACCAATGCTCTTGCACGCTTGGTTTCTTTTACTCACCCTCACGTCGTTCTGCATGACTTTCGTGCAAGTGTGCAAAACAAAAGGTGCGTTTTTGAAGGACATACAGTACAGGCCTTTCTTTTGTATATATTAGAAAAAGTTAAAAAAAAAAAAAAAAAAAGTTTAATTTTCTGAAGTTGTACTTCATTCAGAATATTCTGAAGTAGAGTATTCTATTTTGTTTTAAAAAACGTTCATATATATTATTAATATATATTATATTAAATATATATTTATAGATATACTTAAACAATAAATATTGTATGTGTGTGTGTGTGTGTGTGTGTATATATATATATATATATATATATATATATATATATACATGTGTGTGTTTGTTTGTGTGTATATATATTTATCTCTGACCCTGCGCAATAAAACAATTCATCAAACATCCTCAAATGCTTCAAAAGCCTCTGTCATAAAAGTTAACGACTTGATATATTTTTGCCGTTTTAAAGCAAACTTGTGTTAATTAAGAGTGCTGTTGGAGCTGACATGTACAATTTGCAGGTTTTATGCAGTTTTAATCTATAATTCAATAAGATCAGGCATGATTTATCTGCTTAATTACTCTCTGATATTAGCAATTAAACTCCAGCTTTGAATTAAATCTCAATCACACGCTTATAATTGATGGACTAGTGTTTTCTCATAGGTTGCTTGTGTGTCGAGGGCTCCTTGCAGGCTCTTTGTTTGAATTATGTTGCGATCAACCTACTTACACTTTATGTTGGGGTTGTTTTTTGTTTTCCTTCAGGTCTCTTGAAAAAGTTAACCTAGTTAAAGGCCACCAGATCTGCTTTATCCTCGCAAAATTTTGTAGAAAAAGTTGTTGACTGTTTTATGGTGCAAGTATTTTTAGTTGTTTTTTAGGCAGTTATTTGTGAGTTAAACTTATGTAGGTGGCCATTTCTTACTACATTACGTCAGAGCAGGTATTGCAAAAAAACAAAAAAAACAAACAAAAAAAAAAAAAAAAAAAAAATATATATATATATATATATATATATATATATATATATATATATATATATATATATATATATTTAATTTTTTAGAAAATACCAAGCAAATGTGATTTGGAGTCAAATACAGATAGATCTTTTTTTTTTTTTTTTTTTTTTTTTTTTACTATCATTTAATCATCTACTGAAAAGCATTTCTAATGTTTTATCAACTTTAGCAATTTACTT
Source organism: Cyprinus carpio (assembly GCF_018340385.1). Taxonomy (NCBI): domain Eukaryota; kingdom Metazoa; phylum Chordata; class Actinopteri; order Cypriniformes; family Cyprinidae; genus Cyprinus; species Cyprinus carpio. The sequence goes on along the minus strand of NC_056612.1, from coordinate 26,194,123 downwards.
AAAGTGCAAAATATTTACAAGCAATGACACTTGCTTTAATATTTAATTTTCTAAAGCAGTTTACTTCTGAAATGCAGCTCAAGCATCCAAATCCTTTTTGGGGCCAAAGTGTATTATAACCTCTAGAAAGCTCACAAGGAACTTTTTAACGGCGTCATGCATGTTGTTAAGCAGGTTTTCGGCACATACTGTTACAACCCTTTTGTCTCTGCTTAGAGATCTCAGATAGATAGATAGACAAACAGACAGGCATTATTGATCCCTGAGGGGAATTTCTCATAAAAACGGCGCTATACATTTACATGTTGCAATCAAACAAGACAGAACACGTCACTCTATAGCATTTAATACGTGGTGAGAAATATGAACGTAATTCTGAATAAATTCTTGCTTAAGTAAGTTTGTTCTACAATTAGTTTTGGTTACATACGGCCATGGCAACAGTTTGAGCTGAATCTTTGCTGTTTATTGCTTAAAAGGAAACTCTCTCTATCACCCCCTTGAGTTTGGAGGTCTGTCAGGGTTTGCAATGCATTCCCATCTTAAATATATTTGTAGCCCAAGGCAGTAGAGTGTTTGCTTGACCACATCTGTGGAGAACGGATGCGTTTCTGTGTATTTAGAGTTCATCTGGGGCACATGCCTCATTTTCTCTTGCTCCATGCCAAGACCATTTGAATAAATACTGGGAGCAGATCTATTTGCATAGTAAGATCTCCAAAAAGGCAGTCCGTTCTCGCCCTATTTTTGGCCCGCTTTTTTTTTTTTTTTACTTACTGTTGCAGAAGATTCACATATGCTGTGCGAGCGCATTAATATATTTCAGCCAACAGATGGACTTGACGCGCATGCGGCGGGTCCGATTCCTTCGCTCGTACATCCGCAAACCCCACACACGTTCGCTCTTAGGGCCCGGCGCGCAGACGAAAACAGGTTTGAACATACTGTATTATCTTTTGAACTGATCTGCATGACACTGTCTGCCAAAGCTGAGTCGGTGCCAGATTCAGGAGGGGCGGTAGAGCAGGAAACAATAATGCTTTGTCTGCTGAACACTGCAGCCCTCTGCCTGACATCAAGATGTTTGTTACTCGCTTTTGTTTTTACTTCAACGCGCTCGAGACCGAAGCCATAACAATGGATTAGCATCTTTATTTAAAAACAATGAAAAGAGTGAAAAAGCAAGAATAGTTCTTTAACATCTGCCCCCAGACTGCGGTTTCTGACAGACGTCCGCGCGAGTTTATGTGTTTGTTTAATAGAGGAGCCTGTGTACGCCCTCAGGTCTATAGGGGCTGTATCTCCACCGAAACTTGCTGACTTGTTTGAGAACGTCAACCAACGATGTGATGACTGATAAGCAAACAGCTGTGGCGTAGAGGGCAGAGCGCTGATCTGGAGACAGCAGTGACCAGCTGATCTGACATCATAATTCATATAGTTCCGTACTTTATAGTAAGCGAAATTAGGATTGGTGTCCAGAGGTGTACTGTTCGTCAGCTGTGGATACTTGTATATATTCGCCAAATATAAGAAATCTAAAATAAAATTACATATATAAATAATTCCTTTGTTTTTAAATATTTATTTAAATTAAATTTAAATAGAATATCAAAACAACAAAAAGCATCAACTGTGTGCACATATTTATACATTGTGTGTGTGTGTGTGTGTGTGTGTGTGTGTGTGGTGTGTTTAAATTAATAAATTAAAATTTTGAATAAAATTTAAATTTCATTGAAAAAATTAAGAAAACGCTTCGGGTACGCACTATACGCACGATACTACGATATTTCTTCAAAAGCAGATCGTGGAGGCATTTTTATCGTAGTAGCTTTCTACTTTTCTTTATGGGTAGTTTATACCGTAGCAAGTACGTTTCCCAATAACCTTGCCCGATACTTATTTCAAATACTAGGTATTTGCTTGACGATGATCGCTAACCAACTACACACTTTTAGTGCGTAGTAGACGTATACAAACTGGGATGTGGCCAGTTGTGCTGTGGAGCTGTTGGCTGATTCGGGACCGGTTGCAACATCGAGGTCCAAGTGATTTGAGACGGGTATCGTCTCAGGAGTCTGAGGCCTGGCAGAGCAGGGTGAGCGGAGGGGACGATAAGGAGCAAATGAGATAATAAAAAGGTGTTGATGGTGCCATGTGACTATGATGTGGAAAACCGCAACTGTCTGGGGCTCCTGAACTCAATCCCAAGTTTATTAATGTGTTCGCTGGCATCTGTGTCCGGGCGAGGGGCATAAACACCACGCTGTTCTCTCACAGTAGTGTCCTGTGCTTGTCTCATTGGCAGCTTGTGACCGCTCGGCCCTCACACGCATAGACACACCGTATCCTGCTTAGTTGAGTGAATCTTATGCATGAATTCAGCCATTGTGCGCAAGAGAAATATTTTCATCAGAATGTACCCCTGCTATTTATACCCCGAACACAATGGAGGCTCTGGTGGGCTGCCTGGACCCTCTCTTCACGTACCACTTGACCTCTCCACCCGTCCACGGCCTTTATGGACGTATGGGTAACATAATCTTAAAGTTGAGCTGTAAATGGGTGAAGCTCACACAAAATCTGTCAAGAACATTTTAAGGTGGTATTTCACCTGAAATTAATAATGACGAAAAACAAAAACTAAATTAAATTTGTCTTAAAGTAAATTAAGAATTTTTTATTTTATTTTATTTTAAAATAAATAAATAAAACTTTTTTTTAATGAAGTTTGTCCTTAAATTTGTTAATTAATATTTTTTATTTTATTTTAAATACACAATTTTATAATTACATTTTTTATCTGAAATATGACTAAATTTGGCTTAAATAAAATTAGGCTATATATATATATATATATATATATATATAAATATATATATATATATATATATATATATATATATATATATATATATATATATATTTTTTTTATATATATATATATATATATATATATAATTTTTTTTTTTTTTTTTTTTTTATATTATTATTATTATTTTTTTTTTTTTTTTTTAAGATTTTATAATTTAATTTTTAGTGTTAATGTGACCTTATTTATTTGTTTGTTTGTTTATTGGAGATTCACACAGTACCTATAAAAAAGTATAAAAAACAAACAAACAATATTCTTATATATTTCTGGTCTAGAGCTTTAAAGGTGATTGTAAGAATTTCTCAATCTGTGCTCAGTTTTGCCAAGATATCAAAATCAGCAGATCTCAATATGAGCTCAGACATTTCTCATTAAATTCACTACACATTTTCATAGCTCTTTATTCTTACTGTTTAGTCATTTTTATTTCTCATAATGATTTTAGAAGGAACTTTAAAACAATGTTGATGCCTAATGAGGCAACTGGGAACTAATGAAGCGCAACCTCTGAACAATTTTTACCATCACTTGCCAAGTTAAAGTCCGTTGTTAGTTGTAAATGACTAGTTTTCCTATCTCCGTATTCTCCAAAAATAAACATTATCCTTTATAGTGTTTGTCAGATTTGACCAACCAAATCCCAGTAATGTTCCCTTATCCAGGCTGGCTCTGCTCTGTGCGAGCCCTCACTGTTTATGGTAAGACAGTGGAAGCAATGCAATTGGACAAATACAAGCACTTTTTCAGGTCTTCAAGGCCCAGAGAGCATTACACTGTCAGTGTGGCTGCCCAATGCAAAGTGTTTATTGTTGTGTTTTTGTTCTATAATGCAACAGCATTAATGCTAATACCTCTGTTGACTTTTTTCGGTTCGGTTGCATGTTCTTTTTTTTTTGGTGGCTTGTTCTTTGGCTCAGTGGGATTTGTTTGGCGTTTTATCCACAGATGTTTGATTGAGGATTATTTTACGATAGTGTGCTTAATGGCTGCGATAAGGTGTGTATGTGTTTGAAGCGCGTCGGGCTACAGACATCACAGCAGGAACAAGACTCAAATCCCCACGCATGCAAATAAAACAAAATGCGACAATAAACGTGGCAGAGGAACAAGGTGAGCTGTGATGAGCCTCTCTCGCTCGCTCTCTGGGGTTTACATGGCTTTTGGGAGGAGCAGGAACATGGGACAACAGAAATGCTGAGTTATCTTTGCCATGCAGCGCTCTGGTGTGGCTCTGGCTCCTGCTCCATGTGTGTATGTGTGTGTGTGTGTGTGTGTGTGCTGGGTAATCCTGTGGAAATGAAAGGTGCTGCCACACACTGGCCTGGAGATTACAGCATCACGTTTGTAAGTGTGCCAGGACTCGACTGCTGGAACACACACTAGAGCTCCCCTTTCCTCTTTTCTTTTCCTAAAACTAGGATTTGACCAGGCTTTATATTAGGAATGGGAATCATAAGGAATTTAATAGTTCCAGTTCCTTAACCAATCCATTAATGCTTCTTCCAGTACTTTTTAGGTAGAAAATCCTCTCTCAAACTAAACAAAATCAATATTTAGCATATATACAGTACATATTTTTGTTTGTTTACTGCATTAGTTATGAAGGTATTGCGTGAGAAGTTATTAAACTTGTTCGTTTGACTCATGAATATTGATTATGCGATTATGTTCACATAAATGTTTTGTTTTTGCATTGCAGCCATGCATAGTAAAACTCAAAATATAATAATTATCTCCTGAACACTAGGGTAGGGAAGGTGTAATGTTAAAATGGTAACTATACTCTTGTATTTTATGTAATTTTCCACTCTAGGTGACATATAAGAAAAAAGAAAAATATTCAGTGAATACAATATGGGGAAAAAGTCCAGTAAGATTTTTAATACTTTTATTCAGCAATGAAGCATTAAATTTATCAAACGTGACAGTTAAGACAAAAGAAAGATTTCTATTTTAAATACATACTGTTCTTTTGAACTTTGTATTCATGAAAGATTCCTGAAATAAAAAATATACAACAGTTTCCACCGATATGTTAAGCAGCATAACAGCACTGATAATAATCAGAAATGTTTCTTGAGCTGCAAATCAGAATGATTTCTGAAGGATCATGTGACACTGATGCTGAAAATTCTGCTTTGCATCACAGGAATAAATTACATTTTAAAATATATATTCCTTCGTGTTCTCCTGCAGGGCTGGCTCTGTGAACTGCTGCGCTGGAAAGAGGACCCGTCTCCGGAGAACCGCACGCTCTGGGAGAACCTGTCCATGATCCGCCGGTTCCTCAGTTTGTCCCAAGTGGAGCGTGATGCTATATATGAGCAGGAGAGCAACGGAGGACAGCAGCACCATGCGGACAGACCTCCTCACCTGCTGCACATGCCCAACGACCCATTACAGGTCAGTGTCACAAACACACACAATATACAAAAGCTGTGGGCCGGTACACCTTTGTCCATTATTTACACCTATAAAGTGCATTTTAGTACCTTAAATGTAGATATTAGTACCTCAGGTGTACATATCAGTAACTAAATGTGACAGATTTTGCACCTTTTTTTCCTGAGAGTCCATGTATGTGGTATGTAGTATTCAAGTTATTTTTCCTGGAATTTCAACTTGAAATGGTTTACATGTGGTAACCATATGGTAATGGCTTATTTATTTTTATTTTTACCAAAAACATGTCTAATTAAGTCTGTTTTGATCATTTGAAGTTTGGAGGTGCCGTGGAACTTTTTCAAACGCTGGTAATTTTGCGCTCCGCTGCTGTGTAAGCAAAACAGTCATTAGCAACATCATTTGTCTGCATTTAGATATTAAGGACAGCTAGCTATTTTAATAAATTCATCACTATTCCGAATGCATATTTAATCAGAAAAATCCCAGAGTTCTTGTGGTTACAGCTGCGTGTTTGATCAGATGTTTTTTTGTTTACTCGCAAGCATATGGTCATTCCAAGAAAATAGCACGCGGGGAAGAAAAACATTTATTCACTTCCATTTTCACCACTTAAGGCGTGCGTGCGTGGCTGCTGGAGGTTTAAAGATTTGCAGATCAGATGTCTACTAAAACATGTGGTTACACTTGACTATATGGTTTCATTCATTAACATTAGTTAACTACAGTAGTTAACATTAAACTAAAAATGAACATACTGTACTTCCACAGCATGTTACCTCATGTTAATTTCAGCATTTACAACTACGTACATTGAAAAAATTGGTGTAGAAAAAAATTCACTCGGAAATTGCTAATAAATTTCACTCTATGGAAAGAAACATTAAATTAAACATGACATTTTGAACTAGAAAGACTAAAGTAGTGTTTTTTTGTCAAATATACACCAATAATATTTTTAATAAGTTACGCAACTCTCAAGAATAATTTTAATATGGACATATTTCACATGGTTAGTTTGTTAACTAATGAATCGACTAATGTCAAGACCTTACTGTAGTGTCATCAAGCATTTAAATAAATGCAACTGTAAATACATGCATAATAAATCCATAAAACATGAGATTACGTACAGTACTGTGATTTAGCTAATTCCTTAGACTTTCATTGAATGAGGGCACTCAATATCATAGGATTATGGTAGAAACTTCATCACTGCATCAGTACATTTCAAAATGTAAAATCCTACTTCAACTTCAATTTAACGCATCTATACAGAAATCATGCTGTACATCATGCTCATGTACCATTTATTTCAGCTCATTGTATTCCAGTGTCTTTGATATGTTATCAGGAGACTGGCATGTTTACAAAAAGTGTTATCAAGCGTTCCCGTTCCTCTTGGGAATGTCCCAGGAAAAGAAGTCTGTATGGTGTATGGAAAACAGCAGCTGCCGGTTACAATGGCCTAAACTCGCAAACAATGGCGCATTTCAGAGCAAATGTGTCATATGTTTACACCGACGTGAAAGTGGCCTAAACACAGACACCGATAGCGCTCACGATGAGATCTCATATTGAGGCTGTATTTACCACGTTAAGCAACAGCTTTTGAATAGGGCTTGATAAGCAATCAACAGACCGGCACTTTTTATGCGAATATTCTGATGAAGGAGTTCGCATTCGTGTTAACAGCCGAGCATTAACAGGAACAGGTACAGCTATAAAACCGCACATCTGATTGCTAGAGGTGGGCGACGTAACCAGAATCATATATCATAATATGAGTCATTTTATAGCACGGTAATGGTATATTTCACAATATGATTATTTTTGCTGGAAATTCAACTAGAATTTTTTTTATCTTGCCGTCTCTCTCTCTCACTTAAATCGATTATTTTTTTATTTATTATTTTAGGAACTTAATGCGAAAAATGACGACTCAGAAGAGTATAACTTTGATTCAAAAAGAGTAAGACTCATTCAAAAGTAATTAACTGATATGAAAATAATTTTAATATGGAAAAACAACTCGTAGCTATTTTATTTTATAATTGTAATGAACTAAAACCGATACATTTTAGATTATTAGATATATAAATTAATAGATTTATTCCTAACAAATGAGTAATTCTGACATTATTGCCAAAACTTGCAATTATTAAACTTTATAACAGAAGACAGCAGTAAAACTAACATTATAATTGGATATGTGAAATAATTTTAAAATGGGAAAACCCACATTGGACATTTAGCTTGTTTTTCCTTTTATTTTATTTTATTTTATTTTATTTTATTTTATTTTATTTTATTTTATTTTATTTTATTTTTTTATATATATTTATATATATATATTCTTATTTTATTTTATTTTATTTTAATAGATAAAATTATACCTGTTTTAGGACACATGCATACACACATATATATTATATTTTTCAATTATTAAGTCTAAAATAAGTGCAACAATCTCAAATTAATAAACACTTAAAAACAACTTAAATTGTTTTTTTTTATGTATAGTTCAGGTTCATTCAAAAGTTGTGTGGTTGGACACTAAAAATATTTTATTTTTGTTTTATTAAAATAATTGACTTTAACCAATATTTCAAATTATTCCAAACAAATAAATAAATGCACAACATGGCAAAAAATATTATTAATGGACGCTTGAACTCAGATACATTCAGAACTGTTGTAAAATAGCTCATGCAATTGGATAAATGAAAAAGTATTTTAAGACTGAAAACCCGAGTTTGACATGTAGCGTATTTATCTCTCGTCCCTCTCAGAATCATCAACAGCCTTCCTCTCAGCTCCAAGCACCGCTGCCCCTGCTGCACCCCTCACAGCCCCCTCTATCCCAGCAGCCCCTGCAGCAGCAACAGCAGCAGACGGGACCACGGCTGCCCCCGCGGCAGCCCTCCACGGCTTCGCCCGCTGAAACCGAGGAGGAGAGCCACTGCAAGAGCCGCCAAGGCAACCGAATCTCCATGGAGGCGCTGGGCATCCTGCAGAGCTTCATTCAGGACGTGGGCCTGTATCCGGACGAGGAGGCCATCCACACGCTCTCGGCACAGCTGGACCTGCCCAAACACACCATCATCAAGTTCTTCCAGAACCAGCGCTTCTACATCAACCACGCCGGCAAGCTGAAAGAGCCGCCCCTGGGCTTCCCCTCCAACAACAACAACAAGGACGAGGGCCTGACGGACTTCAAGGGGGACGAGCTGCTGACCGAGCTGGACGAGAGCGTGCAGACCAACAGCACCATGTTCTCCATTAAAATGGAAGAGCACCTGGCGCCCGAAACTCATGCCATGGGACAGGCCCAAACTGAACAGGAGGCGAAAGAGTAACGGACGGCTTTCTTTTGCTTCTGGTTTTATTCTCGTTCACTCTTGTCTGTGTTCCATGAGCGAAACTGTAAGACTTTTTACACGAGACTGAATAATACAGAGATGATTAACTTTCACAGTTTTGTAAAGCGTGGATTATTTCACTGTAAAGACTCGTGCAGCGTTTCAATAATCTGCACAACCAAACAAAATGTAAAAAGAAAAATCCTAAAGGAATAGTTCACTCCGAAATGAAAATGTTGATTCCTTTCAAGTGAATGGCGACTTGGGCTGTCAAGCTCTGAAATGCACAAAGGCATCATAAAATAAGTTTGATGAAAGTCATTTTATGACAGGGTAATGGTATATATCACAATATGAGTTTTTTTTTTTTTTTTTTTTTTTTTTTTTTTTTGGCTGTAAATACAACTAAAAATTATTTTTCATCTCTGTAACTTAAATATTTTATTTGATTTTCTTAACCTTTTTATGAATGGTTATTTTTGCAGTAAATACAACTAAAAATCTGTATTTTATTTCTCTCACTTCTTTCATTCTCTCTTTATTATTTTTTATTTTATTTAACATTTTTTCCCTCATTTCATTTAATTATTTATTTTAAATTATTTTTTTTATTAACCTAATGGATTAAGACCAACAGTACAAATTATTCATAACAAATATACCATAATATATGTCACGTTAAGAGTTTAAAGATCACAAATTGGTTATCCAAACTGAGTTGATGGCCTCAGTTCTCATTCACTTGCATTATATAGAACAGAGCGGCCAGGCTGTTCTTCAGAAGTCACTTTCTGACAGAATTTTCATGTTTGCGTGAACCATTCCTCAAAGCAAACAGTATGTTGCTGTGGATATTTGCTGACTGCACTTGTTGTCTGTTGTTTTTACACTGATTTTGAGCTACTGATTTTAAAAAAAGGAAAGTCAATGGAGTTTGATAGACTTTGATGTTTACGTATGTGATGTTTTTAAGGAAAAAAAATGCATGACATTGGAGAAGAGGGGTAGACAAAGGCCTTAATGATGAGGTACTGAGTCGAGCACTGCTGGCTAATGAGTTCTCTTTGAGAGAAAGAGAGAGAGAGAAAAAAAAAGGATGGCTCAGTCTCTGGATCCCTACGACCTGCAGGTAAACCGAGGGAAAACGGCTCAATCTTATTTGGTTTGAAGACATATAAATATATATATATAGACATATATTAATTGTAAAAAAGTATACAGTCTTGAAGAAACTATGCCAACAAATGCCTTGTACTATATGGCACTGCCGATGTTAGATTATTTTGCAAAACTTTGGTCACTGTAAAATCCTGGATTCCCACAGTTTCAAATGTGAATCACAAACATCGTCTCGCATTATTTATTTTGCGTTCTGATGTTATTACGTTTGGGGAACGTCACCCGGCGCTCTTTTCGTTTTACTGATCTTTTTCTATTTATAATTGTAATTTTGATGGGCAGTAAAATCAGAAGTGTCTTAACGTTTTAAATGGAAAATGTGCTTTAACGGTTGCCTAAAAAAAAGTGCTGTATGTCAAGCAACTCATGCTACGAGCTTCACAATTCATGTTGTATGCAATTTTTACTATCATGCAAATAAGCTTAGGTAACCTATAGAGACCACCTTAGAGAGAAAAACATATGCAATTTGTGTGAAATCGATGTTTGCAATGTGTCTTCCTTTGGTTAACGATCCAATTCAAAGCTATTCCTGTATAAATATGATGTATAAAAAAAGTGGTTCTTTTTTATGAGTTTATTGCAATGAGAACACCAGTTATTTTGTTACGACTGACTGTTTTATAAGTGTTTCTCGGTTTCTTTATGCAGAAATGTTCTAACTAGGAGTGGTTACTGATTGTTAATGACACAATTAAACTGTTTGTATTGTACTCCGAATCTTTGCGTTAATGTGCATTCGAGAATATTCCAGTCAGACGAGCGCTGCTTCTCCCGGGCGGAAGGCGGGATGAAGTCGTATTAGAAGCGTGTTTAAGGGTAAATAGACGGCAGGTGTTAAGGCCCTGTTAATGAGCTGATCTGCAGGGATTGGAGGTGTAAAGCTGTGAAGGTGCTTTGACTTCCCTACGAACTCCAGGTGAAGCTCTGAGACAGTATGGAAATCTGTCTCGCCCATATGGAGGCAAATCATCAGTGACCTCTGTGATCACGGGTTGCCTGAAAACATCACTGTGGTGTTTGCAGGCATTTTTAGAGATGATGGAAGGAGAAATATCCTACTTTGTTGCTTTTGACTTCAGGAGGAGGGTAAGTTTAAATGGAAATAGCTCTAAAAACAGTAAATGACTTGTTTTGCTTTTCTTAGAAACTCTGTATATGCATATACGTGTGGCAGGAGAGTATGTACATAACTGTAATATATGAAACACGGTAAATACACAATTTTGCAGTTGTGCGAGTTGTTTGCTAAACTGAGCACAACCGTTTGTTGTCGAACTCACAGCAGTTCATTATTATTGCAAGTGGGGAAATAACTTTTTTCTTTTAAAGTATGTGAAGTTAAATATTTCAATGTGTACTGTACACTAGCAGGTATCAAATTTCATGAAAATGTTAAATAAAATTCCTTACACCATAGAGGCCCTCGACTGAAATGTGTTCCGGTGACAGACAAACTTCTCCTGTTTGTATTTTAGATCATACAATTTCAACTTTGAAATGAATCTGATAAGATCACTTCTTTTTCTCATTATGTTTTTTTTTCTTTTCACTTTTCACTACAACCCCCTAAAAACCAATTAATGTTCTGATTTCAGAAATGTACACCACATTAAAATGTATATTAATAGCAACAACAAATCTGCTTATAAATCTTTGAAACAAACACTATGTCATACTATATCAAACAATAATTACAAAAGATATTTGAAAATAAACATTAAAAAAAAGCTAGTTGCCAAGGTGATTTTTCTCATTTTCATAGCTCGAATTTAAGTACTTAACTAACTAAAATTAAAAATATAAATGATATGGGCATATTAAAAAAATTAAATTAACATAATGCAATTCATTTCAAAACCTTAACAAAAACTGTTCTCTTTTATAAGGTTTCACAACCAGCATATATTTATTTAGTTTTTTTATTTCATTTTATTTTCAGATAATTGTGATATTTATTTCGTCATAAGTATGACACAAAATATACTCTGTGTATTTTTATTCCATTATAAAAAAAGACACATGACCCGTTTTCCCAATTTTGTATATATAATATATATATATATATATATATATATATATATATATATATATATATATATATATATATATATATATATATATATATATATATAAGGATATGGAGCCTACAGTATACAGTACATACTACATACTGCAGAAAGAATAGTATGTTAGTACGCTTTTCTTTTCTCAATATTTATCCTGGAGAATAAATGAAGACTCAACAGGTTGACACGATAATGGCAGGTTTTGCCTCATTGTGGGAGTATGCAACAATCACCCATCAGCCCTTTGGGACTGCACAGTAAATCAAACAGGAAATGCAGCAGAAACACTAATAAAGGTATTATGATTTGATCTTTATGGAACTGCTCTGTGAGAATAAGTTTTCTGTCTTATGGTGCTCTGTTCACTAACTCCATCTGTTGTTGTTTTTATATAGACACGGAGGCCACAGAAAGTGTGATATGGGCTCAATATTAAGTTCATGTTGCCCATGTACTTTCTCAACAAATGTTTTTGGTCTTTTTGTGAAGAATTTATTAGTGCATCAAGTGAAATAAGGCATATGGCAGATTCTACAAATGACTCAAATGCACAGGAAACTCACAAATGATTTCAATATTACACACTAATATTAGACTGAACTATTTTTAACTACACTTTTAGGCCATCTGATAAGGACTTGAATGCATTCTGGGATTATGATAGGCTACCTCCTAAAGAAGCGTTCATACTGTATTTACAGTGAAGCCAGTAATTTCTGACATGAGTAACAGCATGAATTGGTCGAAGAAATTTCTTTCTTTCTTTCTTTCTTTCCTTCTCTGGTCTTTTTTGTATGTAGGCTATGCATGCATGTGTATGGTATGCCTGCTGGAAGTGGCTTAAAAGGGTATTCATTTTTCACTAGGCCTAAATAAACACAAGCAATTTTATTTTTTAGATATATTTAGCTATATAAAAATGCAATAACCAACAATATTCACGTAGGCTACATGCATTTTAATTAAAATAATACATGAACTGACGGTGACTTAGGGAATATTTTAGACGCAAATGAATCACTGAATCAGATTTTTTTAATCGATTCATTAAAACGGATTCACTGAACTGATTCACGGAAATGACTCAAATTTACCAGTTCAAAACGCTTTGTTTTTTTGTTTTGTTTTTGTCGATCGGAGACGCCGTGAACTGAAAGCGGAAACGCCTGAGATAAGGTGAGTCGTAAATACGTCAGTTAGAAATTGGTGAATGTTATATGATCGAGCTGAAAATATACATTCTCTTAAAAATGATAAAAACTAGACACGTCTGACTAGACGCGCGAGGTTGTAACACTTTACAGTGTATTTCAAAATGCTCAAATGTCTACATTTCTATTTGTAGGGGAGTGGAAATAATTTTGAACAAGTACATTTGAATGGCAAAATATTACTAATATTTATTAAAATGCACAGTTTGTATTAATTAAGAGGTAGGCTGCTTAGTCACACTTTTCCATGCTGGTTATTTTGTTTTAAAGAACTGTCTGCATAGTTGACATTTGTCATTATCAGTCATTGTGGGTGTTATCAAGATCTATAAGCTTTAACATATTAGCCTTGCAAAAGTGAATTCATTTTAAAATACTTGCATGACTGTCTACAAATCTTTGCAATGTATTCAGAGTTTTATTTCATGTTATTAACCTTGTAAACTTCTAGATGAAATCCAGTGACTGCTTCATCTGAATGTCAAGTTGAACCGAGTGCATGACAAAAGACAGATATAAATGCATCCTGTCATATTCAGCTGTCTGTAGAGTCCGTCCAGGGCTTATTGATGTAATGCTTCAAATGATGTACAGTTATTATAAATTGCTCTATTTTCTTTTTTCAAAATCTGGGTCATTGAGAGAGTCTGAAATCAGCAAACTGACTTATGTAGGGCTTCTTGGAACAACCTTATGGATAATGTGTATTTTTGTTTACCCTGATATTTAAAGTTATATGAAGCATCATTGTTAAACTAATTTTTAGGAATTATGTATTGACTTTACCCCAGATAGCACTGATGAAAAAAAAAAGATCTCTTGTAATAGAATTGAAACATCTATACGTTTCTTTTTATGAGCAATAAAACAGGTTAATCCAATGCTTGACTTTACCATAATTAGTATAGCATTTAATTTGATCAAAAATGTTGTAATTTTATATGATGTGATTTAATTTTTTCCTTTCTCTTTGGAGTGTTACAAGCTGTTTGTGAATAGATAAGATCCCTAAATTTGCAAAGACTAAAGTCTCAAAGCCAAAGCGATATTCTTTATAAAAGTTAAGACTCGTCCACACCCTCCTAAAATGCCTCATTTAAACATGCCCCCACATGTCTACGTCACGATGTGGGAAGATTTGCATAACACTGCCCAAATGTTCACGCAAAGAAAGAAGGCGTAACTTTATTGTAGCTGTCACCGCTGCTGCCGGTCCGGAGACGCTGTGTGTTTCATTGTGAAAGCGAAAATACTTTGTTTGGCTTTACTAAAGAGGACACAACTACAAATCAGTGGTTAAGTTGTATTTACAACACTGTTCCAGAACAGTTCAAGACAAATATTCAGATGTGTGTTACGCATTTTCTGGAGAACTTTTTCCTGATCTGCCGCCTGTTCTGACTCGCAGTCTGTAAGTACGTTTTCATATTTAAAGAATTTCTGTAGAATAGCGCTTGTTGTTTGTCATTTCTCCGATCACAAATGCAGACATGGTTTTGCGTTTACGCGGCGCGATGCGATGCAACACGTAAAAAGACAGTATAAGTCTATTTTATCCATTTTTATCAGTTCTCCATTTAGGCTGATTTGAGGGCAGTTGCAAATATTAAGAGGGCATTGTCCTGTTGACACAATGATCAGCCAATCACAGCTAAGTTGAGGCACTGCCGTGATTTGTACTTTTTTTTTTGGACTTTTGTCTTTATTAGAGCTCAGTGAGACAACAGTGAGTGTGAGGGAGACAGAAAGGATGCTGCCTACATTTGAACCTTTATTTGTAGGTGTCACTTGGACAGTATTACTTTAGCGAAAAAAAAATTTGATGTAATTTTTTGCAAAATTTGTACTCTCAACCATTTTCTCATCCAATATTGTTTATTTTTTTAATTATTTTTTTTGAGAGGGCAGTGCCTCTCTTGCCTGGTTTGTACGTGTTGCTGTTGTAAATAGGAGAGATGTGTTGAACAAGTGAACAGCAGCGGCTCTCAGCACAGCTGGATGGCCTGATAAAACCAGAAGAGCCATCCAGTCCAAACAGCCTGATAGATTCAAAGCTAGCACGGCTCCTCTGAGCAGACATCTGAAGAAGCAAGAGGGCAGAGGCAGGCTGGACTCAAAACCTTACTCAGTAGCCAGAATCTGTGAGCTCACCTGCCATGAGTTACATACTCCAAAACTGCACACGAGATGCAAACTGCTTGTACTTTTTTTGCAGCATATATACTGTGCAAATGTTTTTTCATGCATGAACGGTTCAGATGACATACTGCGTTTGTCAAAATGTGCAACCAATACTGCTATTTGTCATCTTTTATTTGCCCCCGGGTTGTTCCGACCTCGTTTTCTTTCTTCCGTGAAACACAAAGATGTTGCATATCGTTTTGCATGCTACTATTAAAAATTACTAGACAGTACATGCACTGTACAGAAGAGAGTAGGCAGTGCACTAGTGTTCCATTCTGAACGCAGCCGAGGAGTGTAATCAGATTCAGGTGGACTCGGGAGGTCCAATCAGATTTATGTCTGTGGCCTGATGACTAATTAGATCTGTAGTCTCTTGATCAGTTACTTCCAAGCCTGTGGTCTCTGCACTGAACAAGCATTGCTCAGCTCAATTAACCCACCCCAAACTCGGCGCCTTACAAAAATAATCGAATTTAATGGTGTAATTGTGCAGCAAGGTACCATTTTACCCCGCTGTAAACCTATGCAATAGATTCAAACCTGAACAAAGCACTGATGACCCTCTACAAAGCAGGTCGGTGGAGATCAAGATATCATCATGCTCAATATTTATCAGTGACGATCTCAAACACCTCCACTTTGCGGCTAAATTGAGATGTTGCCAAGCAACCGCATGGTATAGTGCCAGGAGCGCAGCTTTACAGCGTCCCCAGTTGTGTCTTTTATCTCTTAGAAACACTAGACTGTCTGCCTTTTTCTGTAGAACAAGTTTAAAGGTGTCACACAAAACAAGCAAATGCATACTGCGATGCGTTCCGATGGCATAAGTTTAT
This sequence comes from Cyprinus carpio, assembly GCF_018340385.1. Lineage (NCBI taxonomy): Eukaryota > Metazoa > Chordata > Actinopteri > Cypriniformes > Cyprinidae > Cyprinus > Cyprinus carpio. Next base: position 26,178,004 of record NC_056612.1, on the reverse strand, counting down.
GTGGTGGCGTGTAGTTGTGGTTTCTGTGTGTGCAAATAGTGGTTTGCAAAGGCCAGTATCCCTTTTACTATTGCTTAACACTGAAAAAAATGTTTTTATGTGTTTTAGATGTAAATATAAACAAATATTAACGGGTTATATTGTACAAAAATACTATTTCACTCTTTCTATAGTACTTCAGAATTTCCCATTTTATTCTGTGTTACCTAAAATTGTTTTCTTAGTGTATATGCAGGATTAAAGGTTTAAAAGGATTAAACTGATACTCAATTTAATAAACAATTGGATTTAGAAATTTTGGTCAAATGGGTGAAAAAAAAAATCCCATAGATTTTAGCCATATTTATATTTTGTAACATATTTTGACTTGTGTCTGTAGGCAGCCACCTAGCAACCGTTCAGAGCACCTTAGCAACCACATACCTAAATGCTAAAATAATGTGACGGGGTTTTGAAAAGGCAAGCATAATGTATTTTTCATACATATCTACTTTAGTGTGTTTTCTTTTGTACATTCAATTGTGTAGCAAATTCGGTGAGCATTGCGGAAGCAGACAAACAAGAGTTTTCTTTAAAAATAAGAATATTTTTGCCTCATGGACAATAGAATTGGTGGGGAAAAAGACCATAGACTCACAAAGGCAGATTTTGATATTTTTACTTGCCAGCAGGCAACCACCTAGCAACCATTCACAACACCCTATCATGTGCTAAAAAGAACTTGCATAGCAACACCTGGGGCTCGTTCTTCACGTCGCTTTATTACATCCGAGATGAAATGTCAGGATATGGCTAATTCGGTTCTTTGAACGCACCTGTTGTTGATGATTGGTATGGCTGGATTGAGTTATCTGAGATAACTGCACGTTCATGGGTTGGTTTAAAAGGGGTTATGTATCGATACTCGAAACCACGATCAGCAATGCAGCGATTGGCTAGCGGAAAGACGGCAACCTAATGACATCATATAATTAAAAAAGACACCTGAGGAAAAAATTGACAAATTTCTGGACTTTTATAAGGAAATAGCCAAGTGAGCAAAACTAAATGTTATAATAGATAAATTAAATGTGCGCCGTTTTTATTTTATTTTAATTTACATGATTCCCAATTATTTATATTCATGATTTCTAATATTTGTACATACGTTACATTTTTATATCAATGTAGTAATTAGCAATTCATTCATTCAAACTTTATATTTGAACAGATTTGTTACATGACAGCATTAATTAAAAGTTTCTTAAGGGTCAAGATCATGTTACCTGCATCTCCTGCGCTCCATCAAGCCACTCAAATTAATGCACGACTCTACATTATCTGTATAGCATGTGTGTAAGACTCGAATACAATTATGAAGCAATTATTTTATGACTAATAAATCTTTCAGTGAGTAAAACTGGCTGTGTTAAAGACTACAATACGTTATTATATTATCTTTAAATTATTATTTTTTAAATTATTATTATTTTAAATTATTGTCCCTGGATCAGTAGGATGCTCTTGTAATGAAGTAGCGGTTGTAGCGGACAGATTTTAAGCATCAATTCTGGTTAAAAAGATGCAATCTAATCCTGTTTAAATGAAATAAGCCTGCTCCCGAGCAGGTTTAAGCTTACTGACCTGTTGCTATGACAGCAACTCTTTTATTTATGAGCTTCGAAGAACCAAACTATGCAAGATCATGCCAAATCATCAACAATCAAATCCAGCTAACTGAGTTAGCGACGTACGAAGAACGGGACCCTGGGCATTGCGAGGCATGTTTTGAATAGGCAAGCTTATTTTCTTAAATATATACTTAAGTGTGGTTGGTTCACTGAGCATTGTAGAAGCAGACAAACAGACAAGAAGCTAACTTTCTGGAGCAAAATATGAGATTTTTTTTTTTGCCTACCGAACAATATTCAAGGCAAAGAAATCTCAGACTCACAAGTGGAGATTTAAGCCATATTTTGGCTTTGGTCAAAAGGCTACCACAATAAAAATATATAGTTGAAACACCCTGGCATTGTGACATGTTTTAAAAGGGCAGGCATATATTATATTATATTATATTATATTATATTATATTATATTATATTATATTATATTATATTATATTATATTATATTGTTATTAATTAAGGTTGAGCCACTGATGTCACATGGTCTATTTTATGGATGTCCTTACTGGGACTTGAACTTGGTGGTTCTGTTGCTGTCAATGCAAAGCTCTCTGATTTCATCAAAAATATCTTCCGAAGATGAACGGGTTTGGAACAACATGAGGGTGAGTAATTAATGACAGAATTTTTTATTTTTGATTGAACTATCCCTTTAACTTTTAAAAATATTAATATTTTTGCCTGGCGAACAATACAATGGGTGAAAAAAAAAAAAAATCTGTCATGGGAGAAATTTGAGCAATATTTTGACTTGGGCCAATAAGCAACTACGTAGCAACCATGTTCTAAAAACTCTTCACATTTCAAAACCCATGTTTTTGCTACATGTGTTTTGAATAAGCAAGCATTATGTATTTTTTTAAATATTGTGTGTTTTATTTTGTAAATTTCCATTGTCTTTAAAACATGAATATCGCTTTAAATGTTTTCTTTGAAGAATTATGACGTTCTTGCTATCAAGGGCTTATGCAATCAGCATAAACCAAAACCTAATGCTGGTTCACTGGCTAGTTTGTTTTTTATTTATTTATTAATTTATTTTTTCAGCAGGAATGGTTCAGGCGGGGTAAAATACTCTGAACAACACAACCACAGCCATTTACTCACTAGGTGTCCACTTATTCATTTTCAGGAAATTTAGCTGAAGTGGCCTCTTATTATCTGAAGTACTAATTGAACCTATTTTCCTTTTCGAAGCCTGTCTACCTGCATTCATTTTAAAGCAATAACTCATGGATGAGCAACACCACTCATTGGCAACCACTCACACTGATGGCTCCACTTATGTGGTGACCAAAACAGCAGCACCTCCCCACAGTCAGATCACGAATCGCAGTGACTTCATCTCCACGTTATGCAATTAAATCACGGTCAGTATACAGTTCTAACCTACAGTTTTCCTGCAAGTGTTGAATTTCTTATAGGCTGCAAGTCCTAATGCACAGATCTGATTTGCATCAAGAAGGTCTAATATAAAAAGATGATTGCTGCAAATAGTTATCACAACATAATAATGTTGTTGTTTTTTCTGTAATATGTTGTAACTTAAACTAAGTGCTAGTACTTGACTAAAGTTTAGTTAAGTAATCTCAAACAATTTTAATTGTTACAACAAATTGCAGCAGAATTTAAGAAAATTATCCATGAGTTTTCTTATTGGCAGTTTGAACGGTGCATGGTTTTTTTTTTTGTGGTGGGGGGTACTCGGTTATGGAAACTTTGTTTTTGTTTTTTTGTTTTTTGTGGAGCCATTGGATCACTTGATGTTAAAGCTAGAGGGGAAAACTATTTCAACATTGCAGTTGGTTGCAACTTGTTTAATGTAAGATCAGGGTCTTTAAGCAAAACCAGTGGGTTAATAGATACCATTTCACTTTGTTACTCAAAAACCTCTATGATGTTCTCTTATCGTGAGCAAAATGTGTTATGTAGTTGTCTGAAATCCTTTTAACAGTGCTTAATTTAACAAAAATCATTTGCTGATGCGTTTGTGGTACAAGTCGGCGGCTAAACCGCTAACATTAAAGCCTGACAGTCCTTTCTGCCGTTAATGTGACAAGCGAAATAACACTTCATGTTGGGCTTCTCACACCTGTTTGTTTAAACTATCAATGAATATAATTTCCACCTGGATCTACTTTAGCCAAACCAAGACAAAACCGCAAAACAGTACGCCGCTAGACCGACCGTACACACACAACTTAGACCTAGCTAGCCATCATGAAGAGAAAAAAAGCACATAAAAACAAATAAAGATAAAACCGGAAAAATGGTTTTAAGTGTTTGAATGGATGAAACAGCTGTGGAGGGATGAATAACTCGTTAGCTCTGTGCATTTTAAACCATTATACCCGCACCTCTCACCTAGCCTCATTTGCAAAAAGGACAGGATTGAGGTGCTAATTAACGTGATAAAGAGTTGAGCAAATCTGATGGTGGCGCTGGATTTTGGAGGGAAAAAAATAATCTTTTACATCTGTATTCTCCAACACTCAGAAAGGTGTGACTTTCATGTTTAATTAATTAAACGTTCTCTTTAACTGTATCTTGACAAATACAAGCCAGTTAGAAATGGAGGAGAAATGTTTGTGACTAATTAATGGTTGATTTCAGAGGGGGGAAAAAAAGTCTAAAACTTGGAACAGATTTAACTTGCAACAGTAGTCTCACACCTGGATTTTCACAGCACTAAATGCTGATTAGCAGGAAAATGAACCATGGTGTGGTGCAGTTAAAGTGAAGCATCACCTCTCAGTGCTTTAACGGAGATGAATAGGGCTAATTCACCAGCTATGGGTGGGGCTGTCGCATTAATTGAACGCAGGCGAAACTCCAAAGGAACACATCTCTGTTTTGTGGCTGATTTACCTCGATTTGTTTGAAGCCCGCTTTTAAATAATTACTCCTTGAGTGGTTTTGCTCTCGCTTAGGGGTTATTACAAAATAAAAGTCCTTTCCCTACATTTTTTACAAATATTTTCAGCTCTGTTTATGTCACTGTCATGTCAAATTTGCAGTAGCTTTAATGACCAGTTGTTGGGAAGAAATGTCAAAGATTTTCAAGTAAGGTTGTTTTTTTTTTTTTTTGACAGTTGCTCACAGGTCTTTTGCCTGCACTGTTGCGATATTGGATGGGCGTTTCTTAGTTTACTTTAGGGTCATTGTCATAATTTTTATATAACATTAAATTATTAAATTTTTGGCTGTGCAAATATAGTTAAAAAAAAATATTGTGTAATTGAAATAAAATGTAAGCTATTTACCAAGGCAAAATTTCTCACTTTCATTTTATTTAAATTGAAGTAAAATAAATAAAACTAATAAATAATAATAATTGTAAAAAAATCCTATATAGAGTTTTTTTTTTTTTTTTTTTAATGACACACAACAAAAATACTAATATGGAACCAGAAAACATGCAAATCAAATATAATTCTAAATATTACCAAAAACTACAATAGTATATCAATTATACTAAAATAACACTGGAGTGAAGTGAAAAAGAGAGTATCTTCCTGTTTATGTCAGTTTAGGATGTTTATGTTTGCATTTACTAGCCAAACTTGAATGTTTAGTTTTATTTGTGATCTTTGCAAAGATGAGCATATTCATGTATATATTTGTGAAATTCTGGTGATAAAATGAGAAATTAATAACATACATGATTTAATTATGCATTATTAGTAAGACTTGACTTTAGACCTGAATCCTGTTATTTGCAACTTAAATAAATTAATTGGAATATGTCATAAAACACGGTCTTAATTATAAGATCTGTAGTGTCATTTCAAATCCAGGAAAGAAGAACAACCTTTTTGTTACCTTTAAATTTTAAATTTTGCTTAACAACAGGGCTGGGCAATATAGATAAAAAATAATGTTTGTCAAACGATTCAATATATATCTTGTGACTGAAGCAGTCTATTTGACTTCATTTTAAGGAAACATCCATTGTAGCCAGTTTAAATGTTTAATGCAAGAGTAAAACAGAAAAGTCTAGTAAAAACTAGTTTTATTAAATTAAATAGTCACATTTTTTTTAAACTAGCATGACTAGCTCTTTAGAAACAGAAGTGCATTACAATAATGTGAATTTTCATAATGTTATTTCATTTTATAGCCAGAAAATGACTATAGTTATTTTTGAGCGGTTTGGATATGTATTTATAGGGCACAATATGTAGCGCTTGCTTTACCAGAATCTTTTTTCTAATTTGTGCACAACACATGTTGAAGTGCTTTAACTTGGTCCCAGGAAATTTGAGTTGTTTTTTTTTTCCCCTTCTTTTTTGATGTATGTGTAAGTTTATATCCATCGTCACCCAATAGTTCATACGCAGCACATAGACTGACAGAACAAAAGCCCAGAGTCATTAAATGCCACAACACACACATCAGTCTCTCGTACCACTGAATTGTTAAATGATGCTGTACAACATCATCATTTCCCTAACTAGACAGCTCCACAATTCATCCAGAGTGCATTTCTTCTCTTATCGGGAGCTGCGCTTTTCAGAAACGTCATTTCCGAGTAATTCACACATGCTGAAACTCGTTTGAAAAGAGCAGAGCGACACAAATAACATCACCGTCATCTGAGACAGGATATGCTCTAATAATAAAAGTCTGTCAGAGAAATTCACAGTATTGAGTACAAAACGAGATTTCAGCACGGCCATAAAAATGCCCTTTGTGCCTCAGCGTTTCCCACAATTCAACCCGAGCAAAATGATCATTCTCTTGGGAACAGAGTCTGTCATGCTTTTTCAAGTACTGAATGTTCAAGTCAATGAGCTCCAAAAATAATGCAATCATACTTTCAAAAAAGAATTGCATATCATCTACTCACACTTAGTTGTGTTTCAACAGCTTTTAAAATGGTGATTAGTTGATTTGAAAGACTTTTGGGAAGTTGACAAGCTGTGGTGTGACATGTTATACCTATTTTTAAACCATTTTTGGAATCCTTTCTTAATTGCTATGCATGCTTCTTTATGCACTTATATTAATTAAGAGACCAAATGTTTTGTCTTGTTTTCCAGTCAAAACATATATAAACGTCCTTAATATCAAATGCTTGAATTTAATTTATCTTGCTTTTTTTTTCTTTTCAGAGAATATATCTTAAGTTCCTTTTTCTTACCCCACTGGCAAATTGTGTTTGTCTTGTTTTAAGCATAAACCTCTCTCAGTTCTGTTAGATTTATGCGTAAAACAAGAATTAAACCATTTGCCAGTGGTGTATTAAAATAAAAATAATTCAAGATATGTCTTTTGATACGTCTTCACGTCATATGCAATTTTGCTTATCTTGTTTGAAGGACGTTTAAGTGGAAAACAAGGCAAAAATACTGATTTAGAAAATCTTTTGCAGTGTATTAAAAGCAAAAAGGTGTTTAAACCAGGTCTAAAGATATACACCTTTCCTTATACAGTCATATTAACTTGCAATATTGATGTTAATTAAGAAAAGAAGTTCACAGACACGTTGTGTGCCATCCAAACCCATACAGTGGGATTCAGTTTTCAAGTGCATGTTTAAATCACACCATGCACTTCTTCTAGAAGTATAACTTTCAAGTCTGTGCACCAGTGCCATCATCATAATGAACGCTAGCTGTTGAACAGGGCCGTTCTGGCCAAGCAGATCAGCTCTAATCATTCAGATTTTAAAACCTGTGTGTTTAATGCACAGTCCCTTGGCTCTTAATTGAGTCTTAGAAAGCCCCTATCCGGCGCATCGCCTATCCTGCATACAAATGCGCAACTTTCTATGTCAGCGCCATCTACAGAGTCGGTGTGAGAGCAGAAGGCGAACGAGGACAGAGCTGTATGAATTTTAATTGCACTCACAGCCACATAGCCACAGCTACAGTGACACGCTTACGTTCCCCGAGGTATAAAAATTTAAAACCAACTAAGTAAAAAAGAAAGTTTCCGTAAACGGGTGGTGGGGGGGGGACATATAAGTGGCATAGCCGAACGAGTGGTGCGGGCTGCCTCAATTCCCCAAAGATGGTTTATTATTCCATGCTAAAATGAAGCGGGGAGCAAGGAGTGGTAGTCAGCGAAGCGTCGGAGTTGCTCTTTGAAGGCATTAAAAAGCTGAACGCACAACAAAGACCAGATGTTCCAGCATGCTTTATTTATACTGCCATCAGCTATGTTCTGATGTCCACGAAAACACTTTACACCACTTTTTCTCTGTACTAGCCGAGGCCTTTTTAACACATGCTGTAATACTCCATAATTTTTGTGCTTTGTCGTTGCTATTGATGTGTGCGGCCCAGGCAAAATGAACTTTGAGCTGCTCTTGGAAACTAATGCAGTAACAGAAAGTAAAATCAGTCAGTCTGAAGCATCTCTTTTGTTATTGCTCAGAGTTAGAGAGTTTCTCATTAAACTTTGGACACATGATACTTTAAATCATATGACAAGAAGGACATGGATGGATATTTTGAGTATCTCGTGTAAGCTTGCACAGATCTGCACTTGCACTTAATTAGACAAATATGATATCTACTAAAAATTAATTTACTAAGAATTATTTAAAAAAAAAATTAAATCAGTTTAATATTATCCTTTTTCCAAACTGATTGCCATTGCATAATAATAATAATAATAATAATAATAAATAATTATTACTGCTCAATACCAATATATGTCAGTGCTATAGCATGCATATCTACTGTTATTCCACAGATCTCTGCACTTGCATCTTATAAGACCAATATGATAATATTTCTAATATTCGTAAGTTTCTGATGTTTTTCCCCCGAACTATTTGCAATTTGCAATATTCTGGGCAAC